>NC_133880.1:12065224-12079289 GCF_044706935.1 Curcuma longa | reverse complement strand
TAGAGATGGCTTGAACTGATAATTTCAAGCTGCCAGCAGGGGCTGGTATTTTTCTTGAGCAGAGATCCGAGTCGGCTGAGTCACCGAGTGCTGAGTCGACCGAGTGCCGAGACCAGAGAGCCGAGTCGGTTGAGTCGCCGAGAGCCGAATGCCGAGTCGGCCGAGACAACCAAGTAGCCGAGAGCGGAGAGCTGAGTCGCCGCGTGCCGAATGCCGAGTCGGCCGAGACGACCAAGTAGCCGAGAGCGGAGAGCCGAGTGGATGATGTCGAGGCCTGCGTTCAACGCAGTTTCCTTAAAACAGATTCGTCCCCTCCGGCGGTGCTTAAAGGTCACGATGGACGTCTGTTTCCCAGGATACAACGACAGAACCGCGTTAACTGCCAAGCACAGGCAGATTGCGGCGAACTGAGATAGTACCCGAACGCTATCACCAGAGAGAAAGAAAGAGGGGACTAGAGGTGGATTCACTTCAAGTTGAGTTCCTTTGCTTAAGACTAGGAGTCTTATATAGGTTCTCTCATCTAGACGTTACATTCATGCTAGACGTTACTTTTATGCCATTAATGCATTTTATACGTTTATGCATAAAATTGCATCAACGTTCATGCAATATTAAATTGCATAAAAATATTTTCAAGTGGCAAAATGTTGGTTTATTCGCTTGGACAAATTTTGTCCTGACCGGTCTAACATTCGACGTGCACAGGTCGCGCTCGCACACAAGTTGCCTTGCGGGTAGTGCAATCCGGGCCCTGGATTTGCACCCCCCCCTGCACACCCACGTGTGAGAGAGAGCCTCTCCTCATGCTTTTGTTCACAACATCAATGCTTGTGACATAATATAAACCAACAACTAAGCCTTGAAACTTCCAATGTGGGACTATATTCCCATTCACAAAGGAGCTTCTCCTTCCACCACCTTTTATTTTCATTCAAATTTCCAACACCCCAGTAAATATGGTATGTGATAGCATTCAGCAGTTGAGTCCAATATAGGATAGGTAGGTTTTACCCTTTGAACCTTCCCTTGTGAAGATCTGTTTGTTTACTAGCTGACAGTAGACACGATGTCCTTGAACTGTTCTGTCGTTTGTGTAAACATTGACACATCTTGACCCAGCACTCTCCCTGATACACCTCAATTCTCATGAGTGTGTCCGTTCTGGCGATGAACACGCTTGGTTCTGTGAGAAGATCCATGTTTGCCAACCAAGTCTTTTTGACTTATTAAACTTTCTACTGATCCTCGATTCTCGGCCCATAAGATTTCCTGCTAGACATCTAATCCACTTGACCTGCCTAGACTTCCACTGCCAAATATATGGTCCACTAACCTACCTAGACTTCCACTGTTAAATCCTAGGTTAGACTAACGCCTACTATTCTGACACTAGAAACACTCCACTTGGGAGTATTTACCTGTTTGCCAATCAAGTCCTCCATACTTATTGGACTTTTTACTTAGTCTAGCTTCTCGACCCCCAGAATTTCCTACTAGACATTTGATCCACCTAATCTGCCTAGACTTCCATTGGCAAACATATGGTCCATTGACCTACCTAGACTTCCACTGTTAGACATCTAGTCCACTTGACCTACCTAGATTTCTACCTGGTGCACTTACCCACCAAGTCATGCTGCCTAGTCCTCTAGACCAGGACTTCCACTACCTAGCCTCCAACTTAGACTTCCATTGCCTAGCCTCCAGTTAGGACTTGCTTGTGCCTAGCCTCGACTAGGACTTTCCTGTGCTCCCTACACACTTAGATCAGCTCGTTAATAATCACCACACACTTAACTTGAACCTCTTGCCATTATCAAAATTAAGGTTCGATCATCTAGTCCACCTGACCTGCCTGGACCTCTACTGCTAGACATCTGGTCCACCTAACCTACCAAAACTTCCACCTGATGCACTTGATCTGCCAAGTCTTCCTGCCTAGTCCTCCAGAACAGGACTTCCACTGCCTAGCCTCCAGCTAGAACTTCCATTGCCCTCCATCTAGCACTTGCTTGTGCCTAGCCTCAACTAAGACTTTCCTGTGCTCCCTGCACACTTAGATCAACTCGTTAGTAATCACCACACACTTAACTTGAACCTCTTGCCGCTATCAAAACTAAGGTTCGATCATTTGGTGCTCTCTACACCAACAATCTCTCCCTTTTTTATTATGGTAACGTAAGTTTCAAGTTAAGAATAAATATATTTAACTTCTAGAAATCTATTAATTCATGCATAAAAATCTATTAATTCATGCATAAAATGAAAAAATATGCATCATGTAAACTGATTTCCTTACTCCCCCTTTTTTTAGGATTCCCCCTGAATTTATACTTGGGGGAAAAAATCAAGTTTTGAAATTCTTTTATAATTTTATACTCTCCCCCTGAAGTTGATATGGTTTTTGATCAACTTGTTACAAACCCATTCAAGTCCCTTAACTTTTTGAAAAATATTGGAGTTTTGATACTTGGAAAACTTTTAAAATATTTTAAAATTTTGAAATTGAAACATCTTATCTCTCCCCCTTTAACATAATCAAAAATAAGTGGAATATATAGGTGTGAGTCCAAGCATATTATATATAAAAAAATACTTAGATAAAAAAATTATTTTTATGGACACGTGTCCAACTTAGGTTTCAACTAACTACCAAGGGATAGTAGCTTGACCCAGTTAGTTAAGTTTAAGTGTATCATTCCAGTTAGCTTATGCTAAGTAGGAACACTTAACTTAATGCATAATTTATGTTTATAGCTCAAGCTTTAGTTCGATACACAGACTTAAGCATCTAGAACTTAAGCTAGAGTCCTATACATCTTACACAGTTCTAGGTTTCACAATACACAATCAAGTTAGCTAGTGTGCTTTATGAGATGCTTAACATAGATCTATAGGTTCATAATTTCTAGGGCAGAAACCTAGTCTAAGGCTAAAATATTCCTTTCTTTCCTTTTAAAATTTAAACTTTGAAACTCTATTTTTTAAACAAAACTTAAAATAAGCTTTTAAAATAGTCTTAAAAAACTAAGTAATAATAGACTTGAAAAAAATGAGTTTTTAAAAATTTAAAAAATATTTTTCGTATTCTACCAAGCATCCCTAATTGTCTTCTGATTGTACTAAATTTGGATTCCAATAAATGTTTGGTAAATATGTCAGCTAAGTTTGATTTGGACTCAACATAATCAAGTACAATTTCTCCCTTAGCGATATGTCTCTAATGAAGTGATGTTTAACCTCTATGTGTTTTATTCTAGAGTGGTAAACTGGGTTTTTAGTTAAATTTATTAAACTAATGTTATCAATTAACACCCTGGTGTTATGATACTTCAAATTATAATCAGTTAATGTGTGCATCATCCAAAGTAGTTGTGCAACACAATCACCCATGGCTATGTACTCTGCTTCAGTTGTAGATGTAGGATCGAGTGGACTGGCAAGAGGGGGGTGAATTGCCCCTGTAAATAAAATTAGATCTCTTGCATAACTTTACAAGGATAAACGTTAGTTTCAACAATTAAATAAACCCAACATAAATTAAATGAAATAAAGCTAGTAAGAGACGAATACAAACAGATGTACTTGGTTACAACCTAGGTGGTTACAAACAGATTTGGACTCTTAGTGTCAAAAACTCCTTGTAAGCGGATAAGCCTCTTACAGACGTTTGTGGCACAAGACGGAAGCTAAGAAAAATATTAAAATTGAAGTGTTGTTTTTCTCTTTTGCTTCTAAGGCTATTTATAACCTATGCAAACTAATCTTGACTGTTGATCGTAGATAGGATTTGATCTTGATCATTGATCTTTGATAAAGGATAAATATTATCATTTAAAAAATAAATATTTATCAACATTTGAATCATCCTTGATTAGGAATAATCTCTATCCTTAATTTGACCAATGATTAAAAGCTGGAGTGCAAGACCAAGTCAAATTTTGGCTTGATCAAAGTCAATAGAGTTGACTTTTCTTACAAATATCGTTTGGATGATTTCTGACCAACAAGAGTTAGGCTCACTCGAACCCGACTCTAGCCTTTCACCCCTCAAGCATCCTTCCTCCCGGCTTCTCGTTCCTCGGATGTCGTACACATCCTTCTTACTCCACCAGTATACTCTTCCGCAGCTTTCACATCCCTCGGATGCACCGAGCTCGTTGACTCACTCCCGCGTGCTATCCTTCTCGATCACTGCATCTTTCACTCGACTTCCTCTGCTCCTAAGCTCTTGCACACTTAGACAGAGGGATCAGACGACAACAGGACTTAACATAACTTGGTTGATCACATCAAAATCAACCTGGGTACCAACAATCTCCCCCTTTTTGATGTGCATCAACCCAAGTTTAGTTAGGGTTTAAAAAATAAAAACCATAAATAAATATTGCAACAAATAAGCAAAAAAATATATATTTGTAAAAAAAATATTATAATTAAAAACCATAACCTCCCCTTGAACTTAAGCTACTCTCCCCCTTTGATCACAACAAAAACGAGGCAACAAAAAACTAGGGAATGAAAAAAAATGTCATTTGAGCTTAGAAAAATATGAAACTTTTTTTGAGCATTGAATAGAAGTGCAAATCACAGAAATTTAATTTTGGAAAATAAATTTTCTAAGTATTTTTAAAATTAAAAATATAAATTTTACTTAAAAATCTATAAAAAATAATTCAACTGTTGGAAAAATTAAAAAATTTATGTACGGATAAAAGATAAAGTATTGACATTGTACAAAAAAATTTTAAATGCAAAATTGATCTCAGCATTTGAAAATAAATCAAACACTTTTCAAAGTTAAAAACTAAAGATGCATTTTTTTAAAGTCAAAAATTACATCAAAAACAAATAAAAAAAATTTTCTTGAGGTCAACTGATGACGTGTAGATCCAAAAAATTTAGATCTAGCTGAAATGATTTAATTTTTAGAATTAAAATTTTAAATTTTGAATAAAAATTCATGAGAATTTGAAAATCATCTAAAAAATTCTCAAAAATTCATAATATCTAGAAATTATATTTGTTCATCAAGGAAAAATATATACTAAATTTTTCTCAAATAGAATTTGATCAAACTGAATTTTATAAATTAATAATGAAGAATAAAAAATGTTAGTAAAATAGAAAATATATAATAGCAGAAAATTAATTTTAAAATGATTTAGGAACCCAAAACAAGTTCCTATCTACCAGGTTAACTGGAAATTTCAGAGGGATGTAATTCTTGGACACTTTTGAAATTTGGCGCCTATGATTTTTAATATTCCAATTTATACCTCCAGGAAAAGTATTTTTTTTCATACGTAAACATGCAATGTCAATTTTCAATTTTCAATTTGATTTCTTAAATTTTTATTTTCTATTTTTAGTTTGTCAAATAAATCAGATGAACATGCAATGGCTAATTTCTCTTTTAATTAAGAGTTTTCTTCTTCTACTTTGCACATAGATTTTACCATGGATTTTATAATTGAATAAATTTTATTAGGTGGAAGTAGGCATACCTCACTTACCGGGTCATTTTCGAAGTTGGAGACTCTCCCTTCGTCGCTACTTTCTTTCGAGGTGTTTTCTTCATCTTCATCTTGGTGACTTGGTACTATCAGCGCAAGTCCAGTGTATTCTTGCACTTCCGATTCGGCGGAAGATGTGTCATCCTAGGTGGCTTTCAGCGCCTTTTTCTTTTTTGACTGGTTCTTCAGCTTGGGACACTGGTCTTTCAGGTGACCTTTCTGTTGGGATCGAGGCGTTCGCTAGAGGGGGTGAATAGCGTCTTTCGATCTTTCAGGTGACCTTTCGATCTATAAGTGGCCGGCCATTATTGATTTATTTCCATGAATTAATTATATTAAAAAGAAAATAAACCTGAACCGAAGAGATCTCATCCATCGGATGCAACTTAATCTCATCTAACGGTTACGATATAATCTTGTTTAATATAACTTGATCTCATCAATCCAATGGCCATGATCACTTCTCTTGGGCGTGTGGTTCAATGAACCAGCTCTGGTTCACCTTGTGAACCGGTTCTTCCTTCCAAAGAGAATTAAAACCGAACCGGATAGATCTCGTCCATCGGAGACGACTTAATCTCATCCAACGGTTCTAATCTATTCTCTTTTAATCCTTTTTATTTATTTCGATCCAATGGATGCAACTTGATCTAATCCCACGGATACAAGCTGATCTCATCCATTAACTCATCCTACGGTCGAGAACTAATCTCATCCAACGGTCGAGATTCAATCTCATCCGACGGCTGAGAACTAATCTCATCCGTTTGATTGCATCCTTTTGAAGATGTCTTTAGGCTACAGCGGAGACCTCGAGGAGGTATTGGATCTGACCTTCTGATGGGTTTCAGATCCCGTATTCAACTCCGAATACACACCTACATCCATCAACAACGATCCATTCCACTAGTGGATCATTGTTGCACTACCAATCCAATCCCCAAATTACATTTTGGGTTCCTTCTTATTATTTTATGCATTGCTCCCCGTGTTTAAGATATCATATGTCCGTCAATTATCTGAGTTCACTGACAACTCAATAATCGACATCTAAGACCTTGAATAGTACCACTCATCCTTATTGTCAGCCGGACCAAAGTCCACTTGCAAGATTTGACTTGACAATCCTTATGAGCTCTCCAAGGGGACATCATCAGCCCTACTGGGACACGGATTCCTTCTGTAATTAATGGCACACCGTATAGATAGTAACATCACCCAACTTATCGGGAATAATTGATCTGACAGAAAGATCTCACCCTTTGATAAATCAAAGCAATAATTACTACCTATAGATGCTCATTTATTATATCGGGATTAAGAGTGCATAATCTATAATAACAGAGGTCTTGTTCAATTTGTGAGTCAGAGTAAATTGAACAACCTCAATGGTCCTACTCAATACACACAAAGTGCACTAGTGTAATTCTACAGTCAAGACAAACAGTCACCGAATTACACTACAACCGTTCCCGATGGGTTGTCCAATGTCATCTTGGTTGTGAGCCTTAGTTTATAATTCACAAGGGACTGATAATCATGGTCTTCTGTGTCTCACAGACACCAAGTTATCTACAATGTGAATTAAGAGGACTTTATTGCAAAATAACCTATTACAATCATTTGACCAAAACATGATTTCTTATTTCATAAATGTTTATATACAAAAGACAAGTCTTTTCAGTATACATCCTAACAAATAGCAGGTCATCTACATATATAAGGTGCGCAATCCGCAGGGGCTCACACATGGGATGGAAGTGAAAGTCCCTTACTCGTGTGCATCTCTTCAGGGATCTGGATAAATACTCCATACAAATACCAAACAGATATGGGGACAATGGGTCCCCCTGAATTAACAGTCCCCTCCCGCCGCTAAAAAAACCATGTAGGTTCCCATTTATCACTACCGAGAAGGATGTCGTAGTAATACACTCACGGATCCATGCAATAAATCTGGTGGGAAACTGGAGAGCTATAAGTACATCCTGCAGGAAATCCCAATGAACGAAGTCAAATGCCTTCTGAAGGTCCACCTTTAACGTACATCGTGGTGAGATGTGTCTTCTAGTGTAACGCCGTAGAAGCTCCTGCGCAAGGTGGATATTATATGTGATAAGGCGTCCCCTAACAAAAGCTGTCTGGGCGGGGTGCAGTAATGTGTCCGTCAACTCTGCTAATCGGCTAGCTAGTAGCTTAGATATCACCTTATAGAACACTGTGCAGCACGATATAGGCCTGTAATCATGAACAGTGGCTGCATGGGCTGTCTTAGGAATCAGAGCAATCAGCGTATGATTTCAAGCTCTAAGCAATCTCCCACTCTGGAAAAACTCAAGAACTGCTGCTGTGAAATCTGGTCCAACCATGTCCCAAGAGTGCTTGAAGAACTTGGAACTGTACCCATCCGGCCCTGGTGCCTTAAGATCGCCAATGCCAAATACCGCAAGCTTTATCTCCTCTGTCGTCGGTAATCTGAGTAATCTGTCATGCTGGTCCACTGGGAGAGTCCTACCCAATCTCATACAATCCGACATAAAATCAGTACGTGTCTTTTGATGTATATGCATGCATGTATGTTCGCGTAGCGCCGCCCTTCCTCCCCTCTATAAGTACGAGAAGGGCGGGCGTTACAGGTTGGTATCAGAGCAAGGTTTGCCTTTCCACTACACACACATCAAGCTTCCATCCTGCCGCTCCAAGTAAGAAATTCTATGTCTACTCTATTTCTTTCATATATGATAAGGAATGCTTTCAGTATAAATATGTATGAAAATAAGTAAGACATGAAAATAAGTAAGAATGATAATCTTATGCTAGCCTTGTTATCATTTATGAAGATAAGCATGGCTAGAAGACGTGGTAATAGAGTCGAGGAGACAGTACCCTCACCGGATCTTATGCATGTGGTTACTGAACTCCAGCGTCAAGTCACAGAGCAGTAGCAAGTGATAAATACTCTGATGACTCAGCAAGGAAACCCTACCACCCCACCAGGGAACCTGCAGGCGATACCAGTTATGCCTGCAGCTCCACTAGTACCACCAGTACGCCCTGCCCCGGTAGTTCGACAAGAAGCTTACCTAATCCAGTAGCAGAGGCTGAAGCCGGAGAATTTCTCTGGTACTTGTGAACCATGGGACGCCCAGGCCTAGTTCAAGACTGTGGAAAGCATCGTAGAGCTACTGGATTGGCCCGAACATGAAAAGATTAAGTGTGCATCGTTCTGCTTTTCTGGAGATGCCCGAATGTGGTGGGAAAGGGTTAAAGCAAAGAGGCAAGTGAACCAAATGAGATGGACGGACTTCGAATCTGAATTTTTCGAAGAATTCTTCCATATACGAGTGACAAACGAGCATTACGACGAGTTCACTGGGTTCCGACAAGGTGACCTCTCAGTTAATGAAGCTGTGAAAAGATTCAACCGGCTTGCACGCCTATGCCCAGAGTTGGTAGTACAGAAAGAGAAAGGGTCCGACTCATGTTGAAGATGCTCCGACGCTAGATAGCTCTGAATGTGGCCGACGGAGTTAACAGACCGCAGACCGCAGAGGAGCTGTTCAGTAGTGCTATGATCACCGAGCACTACCTTTACAATATTAATCAGCAAAAGAAGGCGCTGAGTGAAGGCAAGAGTCAAGCCCAGTCAGGAGGTCAGAAAACTCAGAGTACCTGGAAAGGAAACCACAATGGTAAGAGAAAGCAATGGAACAACTCTAAAGGTGGTTCCGCGAACAAGCAGCCCAAGATCCCTCGGTGTACTACATGCAGGAAGATACATCTTGGGGTGTGCCACAAGGGCACGAATAGATGCTTCAGCTGTGGACTGGAATGGCATAAAGTCAAGGACTGCCCTACCCGAGTTCAGGCACCTCCTCAGCAGTATACCCAATATGGGGGTGCTCCTCCCCAGCTACACCAAATGCAAGCTGCAATAGAAGGTACTCAGATAAGCCAGGGGAGATTGGAAGCCCCGCCAGTTATGACGAATGCCAGGGTTTTCTCTCTTACCAAGGAAGACGTGGTGAGTGCTTCTACGGTTGTCACAGGTCAGATATTTATTTTCTGTCAGTATGCTACTGTATTATTTGATACTGGGGCAACACACTCGTTCGTCTCTACGCCTTTCACAAAGAAGATAGACATGTCACCACAAGCTTTAGATTGCAAGTTCTTAACGACACTGCCCTCGGGAGAAGTGATGTCATCTACCCATATGCTGCGAGCCACACCCATCAGAATCGCAGATAGGGAACTCTATTGTGATCTTATAGTGCTCGACATGCAGGATTATGATATCATATTGGGCATGGATTTATTAAGCAAGTACGGTGCTTTGATCGAGTGCCGTAAAAGAAAAGTGGTCTTCCAGCCTGAGGCAGAACCTATGTTTGAATTCATTAGAGAGCCAAGGAAAAGAACCGATAAATTCTTATCAGCTCTTAAGACACGCAAGATGTTAGACAGTGGATGCACTGGGTTTCTAGCACATGCGGTTGATACAAGTTAAGCCGAGGACCAGAAGCTAGAAGATGTCAGAGTTGTATGCAACTACCTAGAGGTATTCCCTGATGAACTACCAGGGTTAGCCCCTGATAGAGAAATTGAATTTGAGATCGAATTGATTCCTGATCTCTAAAGCACCTTACCATATGGCGCCGGCTGAATTGAAGGAACTTCAGGGACAGCTACAGGAGTTACTCGACAAGGGATTTATTCACCCAAGTCACTCTCCATGGGGAGCTCCAGTACTGTTTGTGAAGAAGAAAGATGGGTCTATGCGAATGTGCATAGACTACCGAGCGCTAAATAAGGTGACGGTCAAGAACAAGTACCCTCTACCACGGATTGACGACCTGTTCAACCAGTTAAAATGTGCCACCGTCTTCTCTAAGATTGATATGAGGTCTGGCTATCATCAAGTGAAAGTGAAACAAGATGATATACCGAAGACGGCTTTCCGAACAAGATACGGACATTATGAGTTCGTAGTTATGCCTTTCGGAGTGACGAATGCTCCTACTACATTCATGGACCTGATGAATCGGGTATTCTCGACATTCCTCGATAAATTTATGATCGTCTTCATCGACGATATCCTCATCTATTCAAGAACCCAAGAAGAGCATGCCGAACACCTGAATATCGTATTACAGATTCTTCAGGAAAAGCAGTTGTACGCAAAGTTCTCCAAATGCGAGTTCTGGCTCGATCAAGTATCATTTTTGGGTCATGTTATCTCCAAGGATGGAGTGATGGTAGACCCAGTAAAGATTGAAGCTATGAGTAAGCGGGCGTTACAATATGGGCTCCTTCTTAATATAAGTATATTAATCTCTCTATATTTAAGATATCGTATGTCCATTAATTAAATGAGTTACTGACAACTCGAATTTAATTAACTTCTAATCCAAGAGTAGTACCACTCAACTTTATTATTATGCGGACAAAGTCCACCTGCAAGGTTTACATGATAATCCTTATGAACTCCTCAAGGGGACATCATCAACCTATATTTAGGACACAGATTCCTTTTATAATCAACAACACACTATGTACATAATACTACTTCCCAACTCATCGGGTCTTTTGATCTATCGTACTAGATCTCACCCTTTGATGAATCAAAGAAATATATACTAAGTACATGTATTTTTTATTATATAAGGATTAAGAGCATGTACATCCATAGTAATAGAGGTTTAGTTTGATTATATAGTCAGTATAAATCGAACAATCCTCAGATGGTTCTGCTCAATACACACTTAGTGTACTAGTGTAATTTTATAGTCAAGACAGACTAAGACCAAATTACACTACAACCAGTCCAATGGTTTGTCCAATCCATCTTGGTTGTGAACACTGTTTATAATTTATAAGGAACTGATAACATGGTCTTCTGTGTGTGACTCCGCACACCATGTTTATCTACAATATAAATTAAGTAGACACATGCATAAAATTAAATGCAAACATTGACCAAATGTGATTCTTATTTCAGAATGTTTATTTACATAGATAGTTAGGATTCTGTTATATATCCCAATAGGCAGTGCCCTAGAACCTCTACTACTAGAGGCTGTGTCTATCAAGCATGGCTGTGCTTATCTCTCAGAACTAGACCTACTTCGGGTCGTGCCTACCAGGCACGACCGTGCTAGCGGAGAGTTCGAGCTGAGTTTTTCGGTCGTTCCATGAAACACGGCCATGTCATTCCATGAAACACGACCATGTCATTCCATGAAACATTACCATGTTGCGCTAGGAGCCTATTTAAAAATCTTTTTGAAACCCTTTTGGGGGGGCCATCAAATGACAACAAGGAGGCACAGTAACCACGTTCCGAATGAAAATTTGCCATCACATCCATCTTCCCGAGGTTACTCCGCCGCTTCCATCCACCGTCGACGAGGAGATCACAATTTAAGGAAGACCTGCACATATTGATAAGTCATTTTTCCTTTTCTTTCTTAGATTTTGGAACAAAGATAAATTCTTCCTCTTCCTTCTTGAATTGTATTCCCTCCGTTATGGAGTAGATCTCTTAGATTCTAGGATGTAGGAGGAATTGAGATGTAACAGATGATTGTTTTTGATAGATTTGTATTTGTTATTTTCTATGACATGCTTATACTTTATTGCTTAGCCAAACTTTCAAGTCTTTTAAACTAAATCTTTTTAATTCTTAAAACTGTCTAAGTTTCTGAACTTTTTCAATAATTGAAACTTTAGTGTAAGTTAGAAAACTTTGACTTATTTTTCAAAGCATGCATTAAGCTTTTAAAAAGATTTTGAAATCATGTTTGAAAAAAAACTTTTTCTCATTAATAACTTGAAAACATTTGAAAAAAATATTTTTCTTATTAATAACTTGAAAACTCACAAACTCTCCCCCTTTGACATAATCAAAATAAATCTAAGGGATTGAGTCCAAGTTAATAATAATTAATATAGTTAGATAAAAAAAACTTAATTCGTGGGGCACGTATCCAACTTAGGTTTCAGCTAACTAATTGTCATGTCCCGGGAGGCCATCAGAAAAATTTCGACAGCATCTCTCCTGTAACAATGACATATCTTGAATACATTACATATAGGCCAACACGGCCACAATAAGGACTACACGCCCCTCACAGATGCATAACAAATAAAAATAAGGCCTATATGACCACAAACTATTAAACTAACACATGTACCAAAACCAAAACGAATATACGACAAATCCACACAAATAGCAAGAGTTTCACAACAAAACAACATCAAATCCACATCACAACCAAACACACAAGTACTCTACAAGTCCAAGTTCACGAATAAAAGAACATAAACCAAATACAACCAGAACCATACAAACCACCACCCAAAACCTTCTGTTGTGAGATAGAAGTAGCCAGATAAATCTCCAAACTCCAAGTACTATCCTCCTATCTGCTACCTGGGGAGAAAACAAAGCAACCCCAGGGTCTGGGTAGTGGCATTAAATACTCAGTGGATACAGGATAGAAGTGCATGATAAGCTAAATCAACAGGAATAAAGAAAGGTATACAGTCTCTACAATGGATATATAAAGAAAACTAAAGACTAATCAACAGGTAACAAGAATCATGATAATAAAACATGATATATATCAACTGACATAATAAAGGAAGATCAATACTGTGTAACAAATATAGGAATCATGCGAATATATGCAATGAATGTCAGGTCATACAATGCAACAGTCATATATCATACAAGTGCAACAGTCATATATCATACAAGTGTAACAGTCACACACAAAGATGCTGTAAACAAGAATACAGTATAATACAATAGCAAATGCATGGTAGCACCAACATAGGCAGTGCTATAATGATTGCACATACACAAGCAGTGCTAAAATGATCGCACCCACATAGGCAGTGCGTAGCACTTGTACAAGCAATGCTATAATGATCGCACCCACACAGGCAGTGCGTAGCGCCCACACAGGTAGTGCTATAATGATATAATGATCACACTCACATAGGCAGTGCGTAGCACCTACACAGGCAATGAGATATAACAATAACAACAAGCAGCACCACCTACTTCTAGCATGTAGATGTTATGATGATCATCTCAACATGTAATAGTTACAACTAATCAGCATAATCAACATGATTCAAGATTAGTCATCACATGTCGATGATATAAAATCGAGACTGTACTATCAATGGATAGATTAATCAAAGGTCAACCAACATGTATCAAGCAACGAATAATACAAGGTATCAACTAGGTAAATAACCTGGATAACAGGAGTAACAATAGGATAATATCAGATCATATCAAAGGTCAACTAAAAAGTATCAAACAACGAATATCATAAGGTATTAACTAGATAAATGGTACAAGTAGTAGGAGTATCAATAGGGTAGATAACAACAACAATAGATCATGCACTGAAAGAACACCTGTAGTGACCAAGTATAGGGTACCCACCTGAATAAGACGAACGTCGATATACGAACCCTCACAAGAACAATCCTCCGTGTAATAAGTGTTGGGACCGGTGCGTTCGCTA
>NC_133880.1:12006850-12065124 GCF_044706935.1 Curcuma longa | reverse complement strand
GGGGGGTGAATAGCGTGTTTGCACGTTTTTCAATTTTTTGGAAATCTTTCGAGTGCAGAAACGGAAGCAGTTAAATAATAAGTGCGGAAGCAGAAATACAAAGAAAATAAAATAAGTTGACACGGTTGTTTTTACTTGGTTCACAGCGCAACGCTGCTACTCTAAGGCCCACAGTCCTCGACCGTTTACGTTGGACAATCCACTAAGATACTTGCCCCTTTTCGGCAGCAAGTATATCGAAAAACTGATACAAAATCTGATTACAAAATTATCTGAATTGAATTACACAACAAGACTTTGTTACCAAATTTTTCGCTCCTCGGAGATCAAATTCGGCGCCTCGGTGTTTGTAGAAGTAGCTTGGAGTAGGCGTAGCACCGACGTCGAAGAATGGAAGCTCAGAGGTCGCGAGAACGGAGTTTGTGAGCGTTTGGAATGTTGTACTGGGCTGTTGCTCGCGGAGGGCTTATATAGCCGACCTGGGTCGACTCAGATAGCGATCTGGGTCGACTCCAGCCGACGTGGCAGATAAAACTTAATCTCTTTCGTCGCTTATCCCTCCTGAGTCGACTCTGATCCCGTTCTGGGTCGACTCCAGTCACGGTGGCGGCAGCGGCGACAATATTTTGACCTGAGTCGACTCAGAAGCTCACCTGGGTCGACTCTAGGCTGATCTAGCAGAAAACTCGACACGTTGACTTCCGGATTCACGCTGAGTCGGCTGGAGTCGACTCTAGAGCCCATCTGGGTCGACTCCAGACCCGAAAAATTAGCTTTTTCGTCCGGAATTAGCTTTCGTCGGGCTTTTCCTTCCTGCATAACAAGTTAGCTCAAATATAATATGTAAAGGAGCAAGTCGGTTCACCGAACCAACTTTGAGTCTTAACTTCAGATCTCTGATGAGATCCTGGGTTAGACCGGCGCCTACTGTTCCTCGTAGGAACGCGTCCTCACCCACTCCCCTCGGGAGAATTTACCTGATGCCAACCAAGTCCTCCTGACCCGTTAGACTTTTGCTCGGCTCTGTCGTTGTCCCCCAGGACTTGAACGCAACTGATCCTCCTGATTAGTCCATTCTTCTACTGCAACTTGGTCCTCCTGACCAAGTCCAGTCCTTCTGCAACTTGGTCCTCCTGACCAAGTCCAGTCTTCTGCTTGGTGCACTTTGACTCTACCAAGTCTTCATGCCTAGCAGCACTAGGACTTAACCTGTTTTCTGCACACTCAATTTAGCCTGGTTAGCCAACCCACATACTTAACTTGATCCTAGTTCCATAATCAAAACTCAGGTTTGATCTGCTAGTGCTTCTTGCACTAACATATCCTCTAATCAATCTATGTCTTGAACTCCAAGTAGACTCACTACAATCAAACGAGCTCAACACCACATGTTGACTCATTTGGGCATGGCCATGCACTTTAGTGGTCTCACTCTATTAAGAACTATGATATCACTCCCGTTATATGGGTGGGATAGATCTCATCTACATCACTCACATCCCTCCGAATAATTGATGGCATAGGGTTTATATTCGTATTTACACTTTATTTGCACATCTTTCTGATTCTATTGTTAAATCTTGTGTTCATTGCATCCCTAATCCGTGCATTTAGGCATATATCTTACATTTCCTAGTTCGGAGATCTGCTCTTATTTTTACTTGTTTCAGGATGGAAAAGGGAGCAAAATCGGGCAAAATCGGAGTTACCATTGAAGACAAGGCAAGACAGGGTCGTGCCTCATAGGCACGCCTGTGTCTAATCAGCTTCTGGCCGTGTTACACAAGGCACGAGCGTGTGCACAAGCAGAACATCAACAAGTCTTGGCCGTGCCTCACTAGCACCATTTATTAGGGTTAGAACATCACCTATGGTCCTTGTTTTTAGTGTTGGCTGAAACCTTATCATAGCAAGAAACCCTTGGTTAACTTAAAATCTAACCACATGAGACCTTAGATCATGTTAGAAATCCATTACATAGCATTTGTAACCATAAACAAGTTTGAACCCTAACCTAACCCTCTTACACATGCCTTGGCCGAATCCTTTAAAACAAATAACATGATGTAGATCCCATCAAATGAATCTTAAAACATGTTAAAACATCACATAACACATACAAACATTTCTAGTTTAAAAGCATAACTTAAAAGCCCTAAAGTTCTTGCATAGCCAAAACCCTAATCTCCATGGACCCTTAAATTTATCCACATGAAACACTAACCCATAGAAAACATTATCATGTATCTCTTGCAACCATAACATGTCAAAAACATAACCTTGAAACCCTATCATACCATGGCCGAAACTTTGAAAGTTTACAATATGAAACCCTAAACTTTAACCACATGGAAACAACCAAGTTTATACTTAAACATCATCATGAATCATATGTAACATAGCTTATTCAAAAACATGTTTTTAAAACCCTAACATCAACATCATGGCCGAAACTTTAAGAAGAGATTCTTCATGTTCTTATCAACAACAACACATAAAACATTTAGAATTCATGGAAAACTTTATCATAGCTATTATGTTGCAATGTGAGGGGAGTCTTACCTAGACCCTTAGAGAAGTTTATACCCTAACAAAGAAGATGAAGATGAAGCCTTGTGAAGCCCTTATCCTTCCTTGTTTCTCCTAGATTCTCCTAGCCCTCCTAGATCCCTTCCCTTGCTTCCTTAGCTTGATTGATGGTGGAATCCTCCAAGAGAGCTCTCGGCCAAGAATGAACAAGAGAGGAGAAGAGAGAGCTTAGGTGAGAAAAGTGGAGAAAGGCATTGATTTTCGGCAATAGAAGGCTTTAAAGGGATGGTGGAGTAGGAGTTACAATCCCCTCTTGAAACTCCTCCATTAACTTCCTTTAATCATGAAGTAAAGGCAAGCAAAGTGCCTCTTCACTTGTTCTTATGCCCCTTCATGTGCCCTTAACCTTAAGTAGCATGTCCCCTATCCTTTTCATAAGAAAACTTGCTAGACCTTGTGGTTATCCCATGCTTCTACTAGGCTTGCCTTTTCCTTGAGGTCCAAGGATCAATCCTTGGTTCCTCTATTCTTTTTCTTTTTATTTTTGCAAAGTCCACATGAGATAAGCCCATTTAACTTATCCATTCCTTATGGCCCAATTTCATTCCTTTTTACCATTAGCTAGCCCATATAAGAGAAGCCCATTATGAAAAACATTTAAACCATAGAGCCCATTAGGAAAAATCCATCTAATGGCCCATCAAGTCTAAGTTTCTCTTTAATCTATCATTAATTAATATCAAGGAATTATTGAAGGAAAATTGCGATTTTTTCCTACATAACGAAACACTTAGTTGGATTTTGTGGATTTTGGATTGATTTGGTGTTTTAATTAAGTTATTGAAAGTAATTTAAGTTAATTAATTTTGAAATAATTTTAAGTTATTTAATTTTGAATTAATTTTAAATTAATTTTTGAGTTAATTAATTTTGAAATATTTTTAAGTTAATTAATTTTGAAATATTTTTAAGTTAATTAATTTTGAAATAATTTTTGAGTTAATTAATTTTGAATTAATTTTAAGTTAATTAATTTAGGTAGAATTATTTGTTGTGTTATTATTTTTATATTGTTATTACCTATTCATTTCACCTAGTTAGATGATCAATCAGTGATCAATTGATTAAATACACTTTTTAAAAATTGATCTCCAAGCCGTGGCGAGGTACAGAGGCCTTCTTGGATATCGGAGCAACGACCACTTTCTAAGACAAGATCAACTTAAGAAATTATGTATTTAACCAACTTGTTGATAAACCTTGCCTAATGTGGTGAGGTAGCTTCGGTCAATTCGGTCTAAGTGAGTCAACTGGTACTAGGTTAGCAAGTATTAATCAAATAGTTTGTCCTTAGTCTAACTTAATTTTCTATTGCAAAAAAATAAATCTAGTTTAAACATGTAATCAACCAAAGAGATTTGGTTCACCCGAGATCGTGCCCCTTGATTGGTCGAATCAAGTGAACCTGATCCTTGGGAAACAAGTATTGGTGCCGACTGGATTAACCAGTCACGACTTTGGAACCCACGCTTGGACTCGTGTTCGGTTTCTATGTGTAAGTGCAATGAATGACCTATTCTTAGCCGCATACCCGATGCTTGTTGATTGTATCCAGCACACATCAGCCTTAGCTAGTTTTTTAGACTAATTATTATGGAAAATAAATGTTCATTACTTACATCGGGGTTTGGGCCTTCTGAACCGGATACGGATCCGGATTTCGCTATCCGAGTCGTAGTCGCTCCGGTTTGGTTCGTATCAGTAGAATAATGCTTTCCAGCCTTCCGTTGGTTAAGTCTGCGATAACATGCAACTCTGAGGATTCTGAGTAAATTTTATTTTTGCTTATTTTAATGCGTACCTGATCACATCCTGATTTTCTACGCTTTGGCCGATGGCATGCAGGCCGTTGAGGATATACTAGATCCTTGCGTGTAGTCCACTCACCGTTTCCCCTTCAAGCATTTTAATGTTATATAATTTGTTAATCAACAAGTCACGTCTTACCTTGGTGTCGGAGGTCCCTTTGTGAAGTTCGATCAATTTCGTCCAAAGGTCCTTAGCACTGCTGAATGGTCTTACTCGGTTCAGCTCCTCTTTTGTTAACCTACATTGTAGAGTTTGGGTAGCCTTCGCATCCGCCTCGGAGAGCACACAAGATTGTGGTAAACCATCGCATCCAAAAGGGATTGAAAATCCCGTCTGGAACTTTTCCAGTATGGAAAATCATCATCCAACAACAAAGGCGGTCTTGCGGTGCTGAAACCTTCTTGATGGGCCATTAATCTAGCACACAAGAAGAAAAAGCAAGAAATCCAAGATTTGGTCTTGGATTAGCAGTGTGGGAACAAAAATAAAAATCAAAAATTTCTTGAGTGGTTGCTCCAATGAGACCCTAGGTTAGCGTGTGTATGCTTTTTCACGATTTTTGATTTTACGATTCCAGTACACACGGAAGCAAATTAAGAAAATGTTAGCAGAAAGGAAAGAGCCCTCGGGAACGCAAGGTCCTCACAATCCACTCCCCCTCGATAGCAAGTTTAATGAATACAAACCACTTTCAAAATCCAGTATAATAAGAATATTAAATAAACTTTGTTACTAAATTTTAGCTGAATCTCCCCCAAACTGCCAACCGGCTTTCGGGAGTCGTGTAGGGCATCGATGTTGAGAAAATCCGCACGAGAGAGTTGACTCGTTGGACTTTTGCTCGACTCAACTGTAGATCTCTGTCGACGTGGCGATAACTTTTCCTTCTCGCCCCTGCTGCTTGAGTCAACTCAGTTTACGACTCCACACCGATGTGGAGTCTGTTGGATAGAAATTGACTCTGAGTCGACTCCAATGTCCATCTAAGTTGACTCCAATCCAAACGCTGACTTCCGGAACACTGTCCTAGAGTCTAAGTTTCTCGATTTTTTCCCGACAAATAACATGCAAAGTAAGCTTATTTGAGTCAGTTCCTGGGAGCAACGCATCCTCTGCTGCGACTCGACTCCTTCCCGATCAGCTCGGTCCTTCCCGACCAGCCCAGTCTTCTGCTGCGACTCGATCCTTCCCGATCAGTCTCTTCTATTGCAGCTTGGTCCTTCCTGACCAACCCAGACTTCTGCTGTGGCGTGGTCCTCCAGACCAGCCCAGACTTCACCTGGTGCTTTGATTATGCCAAGACTTCAGTGCCAAGCTTCTACTATGACTTAGTCAAACCTGTGCTCCCTACACACTTAGATCAACATATTAGTCCAACATACATACTTAACTTGAACCTAGTTCCATTATCAAAACTTAGGTTCGATCTGCTAGTGCTCCCTGCACCAACAGGGAGAACCTATGTTTGAGGCACCACCTTCTCCTCTTCATCTATTCTTCTCTTCCTCTCTTCTTCTCTTCTTTTTGCCGCCACCTTCTTCTACTCTTCTTCCTTCTTTGAGGGCCAGCCCTAAGGAGAACCAAGGAGATGTGTGCACCGGCCCTAGCTAGAAGAGAACCTAAGAAAAAGGATTAAGGGTGCCGGTCCTAATTTGAGAAGAAGAGCCAAGGAGATCTCCAAAGGGGCGCCGACCCTAATTTGTTTAGAGGAGAATAGGATTAGTTATGTCATTGAGTCGCCCCCTCTCCTCTCCTTTTATAGGCTTGCCATCTTAAGAAGTTTAGGAAAAAATTAATAAAATTAATATAATTTTATTGGATAACAAAATTAACATAATTTTGTTGGATAACAAAATTAACAGAATTTTATTGGATAACAAAATTAACATAATTCTGTTGGATACCAGAATTAATAGAATTTTTCAGATAACAAAATTAACATAATTCTGTTGAATAACAAAATTAACAGAGTTTTATTGGATAACAAAATTAGCATAATTTTGTTGAGGATTAACTGAATTCTGTTAAGATAAACAAAATTCTATTGGGGTGGATATGAGGCTTTATCTAGATGCTACAATAGGAACTTAGAGTAGGAATTGGTTTAGGCCTCCTGATGGGTTTGGGCTTCCTGTGTTCTCCCTGAGCACCCAACTCAAGTCCATCGATAATAACTCATACCACTAAAGGGTTATTATTAAACTACCGCACTAATCCCATTTTACAATATAGGCTCCTTCTTATTATGAATGCATTAATCTTCCTATGTTTAAGATATCGTATGTCTGTCAATTAATTGAATTACTGATAACTCAATTAATTAACTTCTAATCCAAGAGTAGTACCACTCAACTTTATTATCATGCGGACTAAGTCCACCTGCAGGGTTTACATGATAATCTTTATGAGCTCCTCAAGGGGACATTATCAACCTAAATAATTAGGACACAGATTCCTTTTATAATCAAAAACATACCATATACATAACATTATCTCCCAACTTATCGGGCTATTGATTTAACAAATAAATCTTACCCTTTGATAAGTCAAAGAATTAAATACTAAGTATATGTGTTTGTCATTATATAGGGATTAAGAGCATGCACATCCATAACAACAGAGGTCTAGTTTGATTATATAGTCAGTATAAATCGAACAACCTTAAACGGTCCTGCTCAATACACACAAAGTATACTAGTGTAATTTTATAGTCAAGATAAACTAATCCCAATTACACTACAACCGTTCCAATAGTTTGTCCCAATCTATCTTGGTTGTGAGCTACTATTTATAATTTATAAAGAACTGATAACATGATCTTCTGTGTGGCACCATACACCATGTTATCTATAATATAAATTAAGTGGACAACTGCATTAACATATAAAATGCAAACATTTGACCAAAATGATTCTCATTTCAAATTATTTCAAAATAGATATTTATACAAAAGCTAGGCTTATAGTATATATCCCAACAATCTCTCACTTGGACTAAAAGACTATGTTATCATAAATACTGTCATACATCTGATTCTCATCCCCTCTACATGCCAATCAAAAGCTCTCGCTTGAAAGGCCTTAGTGAAAGGATCTGCCAGGTTATCTACTGATATAATCTTAGCGACAATAACTTCACCTCGCTTTACGATGTCTCGTATTAGGTGGTACTTGCGCTCGATATATTTATTTGCCTTATGGGTTCGCGGTTATGTTCCTTTAAGTTTGCTACTATACCACTGTTATCACAATAAATTGTGATAACTTTGGATAAACTAGGAATCACCTCTAATGTAACGCCCGCCCTTACATAGGGCCCATGACGGACGCTACAGTTTTCTTTTTCATTCATTTCATAAGTGACCACATACGAAAATCCTTAAACTTCGCAGCGGAAACTCAAGACATATTTTCATGGTAGGAAATTCATATGTGATTTACAAATGAAACTAAAGGTGCATGCATTGTCTAGTTGCAAGTCCTAGTTATCATTATTCAAATATAGCACAAGCATTCAACACAAAGGAAGTCTAGACATTCAAACATGCAAACTTGGGAGTCATTTTTTAATAAGTTGTCAGGATCTATATGCCATGTCACCACCACACACATCTTTATCAGCCTCTTTCCTGCTGCTTCTCTTTGTTCAGTGACTACTATTTGGATTTGCAACATAAGAAAGAAATCTATAAGCACAAGGCTTAGTAAGTTCCTTTTCTACTCACAAAACCATTCGTCACATCACATTCATATAGCATAGGCAAACATAAGCATAAGCATAGAAGCACATTAACTTTGCATAAAGCGCATAACATTCTTTTATCTTAGCATTCATTCATATGCATACAAACATAATGCAGATGCCTTTGAAAACTTATTATCATAATAGATTAACATACTCATCATCATCATTATTTGGGATCCCCCGGCTTGGTACCAAAGCGCGCTCCCTAATAGCAACTGGGGTAGCGAGCCACCAGTCCTACGAGGTTAAAGACCTTGGTCTTACCAGGCCCAAGACCTTGGAATTGGTCACCTGGATTTGTTTAACGACAACCTTGGAAGTCGGGTACCAGCCATGCATTAAAGTAAAATAATAATGTACATGCTTTTATTTCATCTTCATCATGAATGTTCCTTTCATTTCTTTAAAAGACCTTGGTCTTTATCATAGCTTAATGAACATTCATGCATCTTTTCATTTCATATAGCATATTACATCATATCATAATCTCATTATTAAGCCTTGGCATGAGATAACATATAACATCAACATGGTTAACATTATCGAAACCCTTATTCAACCAAAACCTTAATTCTTATAAGGTTGGTCAAAACCTATAGGTTTCCTTTACCATGTCACATAAACTTATTCCATTTAACATTTACCCATGTTTGGCTTCAACTAACCATGGTTAATCATACTTGAAACCCTAACCTAGCTAAATCCTAATTTCCTAGGGTTAGCCGAATCTTCATAGGGTTTCTTAGGCTCTTAGCCTAAGCCATAAACTTTCATGCATCATATCATCATAAGATATCCTTAACTAGGGTTTGCAACTATGGTTGAGTTTAAAACTCAACTCTTTCTTCTTTATCATGTTTCGGCCGAAACCTTAATGTCATGATCCCTTGGTTAGATCTAGCCATATGAATTCTTACATCTTCACATATCATTTGCAAGCATGGTTAAGTTTAAAACATATCTTGGCCGAAACTTAAGCATCATGAAACCCCAAGTTGGGTTTAACTACATGAAACTCTAAGTCATGCTAAAGTTCATCTAACACTTGAAGCCATTTATTAGGTTTAAGAACATCACCTAATCCTTGTTTTCATGCCTTGCCCGAAACATATAAATCATGGAGTCCTAGGTTAGGTTTAATCACATGGGTGCCTAACTCATCATAGAACATCATCATATATCCTTTACACCCATAGTTAGGTTAAAACATAACCTAAATCCATTTTACATGACTTGGCCGAAACTTCAAGAGCATGAAACATGAGTTAGATCTAATCATATGAACTATAACAACATGATAAGAGATCATTCAACACATATGAAACCTTTAACATAACCTAAAGCCTTTATTTTCATGCTTGGTCGAAAACCCTACATCCATGAAATCCTTGGTTAAATCTAACCACATATAATCCTAGATCATGATAAGAAATTATCAAGTATCTTGTGAAGCCTTTAGTTGGTTTAAAAACATCACCTAGGCCTTAATCCATGCTTTGGCCGAAACCTTCAACATGGTTTCATCATGGTTTTTCAATAATAACATAAAAACAAACCTAAATTTCATAAGATCAACATTAAGCGATTACGTTGCAGGTGAGGGGAGACTTACAACGGTTTCTTAGAGAATTCCTTTACCCTACTTCAAACCTTCCCTTAACCTCCTAACCCTTGCCTTAGGTTCTTCTCCTTTGGAAGCTTGATGGATGGTGGAGACCTCCCTATACCTCTCGGCCACAAAGAAGAAGAGGAGAGCTTTCCAAACTTGCGGCCAAGGAAGCAAGGAGATGAAAGGTGGAGACTTCTCCCAAACCCTTCGGCCACAACCCACTAGAAGAGAGCAAAGCTCTCGGCCAAAGGAGAGAAAGGAGAGGGAGAAATGAGGGAAATGAGGCTTTGGGTGGAGTGGGGAGACTTATATAGAGTGAGTGGAGAGAAGAGTTTCAATCCAAGTTTACCACTCCCCCTTTAATTGCTCATTAACCCTTGTAGTAAAAGAGAGCAAGTGTCTCTTTTCTTGTTAAACACCTCTTCATGAAACCTTAAGTTTAACTAGCATTTCCCTTTTCCTTTTCATAGCAATTGCTTGCTAGAACACTTTCCATAGGCTTGCCACTTTGCATGAGGCCCAAGGTTCAATCCTTGGCACCTTCATTTCTTTTTCCTTTTTCTTTTGGCAAAGCCCACACAAGAGAGCCCATTACTCGTTATACATTTCATAAGCCCATTTCTATTTCCTTTGTCATTAGCTAAGCCCATATAAAGGTTAGGCCTATTATGAAAACATTAACCCATAGACCCATTTAGGACATACCCTACCTTTGGTCTATTTAGGGTATGAGTCCATCTAATGTTAAAGGCTCAATTTAGTATTTCTACTAAATTTCCCTCATGACTAAGCTATTATCCTTATAGTCATGTTCAATATTTATAAAATATTGAAAGGCTTTTGTGGGGCGTTACATCTAAGGCCATCAAGAAGTTCCTAAGCCATACAGCTTCTTTAGCTGCCTCAGAGGCTGCTACATACTTAGCTTCCATGGTAGAGTCCGAAACGCATTTCTGCTTAACACTCCTCCATGTTATGGCTTAACCTCCCAAAGTAAACACATACCTCGAGGTAGATTTAATGATATCCCTATCTGATTGGAAGTCAAAATTCATGTAACCCACAGGAAGTAAATGATTTGCTTGGTAAAATAGCTTATAATCTCTAGTCCTTCTCAGGTACTTTAATATATATACTTTATCGCAATCCAATGTCCCTGTCCTGAGTTAATATCTGCTAATAATGCCCATGGCAAAATAAATATCCTGTCTCGTATATAACATTGCATACATTAGGCTTTCGACGGCCGAAGCATAAGGAACTGCCTTCATTTTCTCTATCTCCTTTGGTGTCTTAAGACACATCTCTTTAGATAAAGGTACTCCATGTCTAAAAGGTAGAAAACCTTTCTTGGAGCTAGGATAATATCAATATATAAAGCTTGGGATAAGCACAACATCCTTTTCTTGCGATCCCTTATTAGTTTGATACCAAGAATATGTGCACATTCTCCCAAGTCTTTCATATCAAACTGCTTGGACAACCATACCATTACGTCTGACAACACTTTGACATTGTTGCCAATGAGCAAAATGTCATCTACGTATAGTACAAGAAATACCACCATGTTTCCATCACACTTTTTGTATACACAAGACTCATCCGAACATTGAATAAATTCATAAGACTGGATTACTTCATCAAACCGGATGTTCCAAGATCTCGAACCTTGTTTCAGTCTATAAATGGATCGATTGAGCTTACACATAAAATGCTCTTTGCCCTTTGCAAAGAATCCCTCTAGTTGTTGTATATAGATATTTTCTTCAAAACTTTCGTTAAGGAAAGTTGTCTTGACATCCATTTGCCAAACCTCATAGTCCATGATAAGCTTTCCATAAGTGCACAGAATGTCGTCAAGTAATAAAAAGATATCGAACCACAGGGACTGTGTATTAGCTATAGTGATGTCACTAAGTGTTGGGATTATACAAGAATCCTAGCTATCTATGTAAATAAACATTCTGAAATGAGAATTACTTTTGGTCAATGTTTGCATTTACTTTTATGCAAGTGTCCACTTAATCTATATTGTAGATAAACATGGTGTGCGGAGTCACACATAGAAGACCATGTTATCAGTTCCTTATAGATTATAAATAGTGTTCACAACCAAGATGGATTGGACAAACCATTGGACTGGTTGTAGTGTGATTTGGTCTTAGTCTGTCTTGACTATAGAATTACACTAGTACACTTAGTGTGTATTGAGCAGGACCACCTGAGGATTGTTCGATTTATACTGACTATATAATCGAACTAACCTCTGTTACTATCGATGAACATGCTCTTAATCCCGATATAATAACAAACACATGTACTTAGTATATACTTCTTTGATTCATCAATGGGTGAGATTGCTAGTCTTTTCAGTATACTTCTTAACACGTGCCTCACAGGCACGGCCGTGCCATCATCCCCCTTCAGCAGCAGACAAGGCCGTGTCTACCAGACACGGCCGTGCTTTAGAACAGAAGAGAGCCAAGGCTTGGCCGTGCCTCACATGCACGTCCATGCCCTCCATCAGAAGGAGAACACTGCTGTTGGCCGTGCCCACAAGGCACAGCCGTGTTTCACCATAGAGAGGAGTCTCCAGCTGGCTGTGCCTCACAGGCACAGCCGTGCCCTGCAAAACCTGAAGAAACAGGCTTTGGCCGTGCCTAAGAGGCACGGCCGTGCCTTTCAACAGGGACACCACTGCTTCTAGCCGTGCCTAAAAGGCACGACCGTGCACCTGAACAGAGCCTTCACTGCATCTGGCCGTGCCTCCCAGGCACGGCCGTGTGGACGGGGGCGTGTCTGACCTCGGGCTGCAGCTATAAATAGATATTTTTGGGACCCTAGCAAAGGGGGGAGACATTTGGAGAGCCACCGGAGCTATTCTTGAGCCACCGAAGCCTATTCTGGAGCGAGATTTGACGATCCATCTATCGATCCGGCTGCTCCATCCCATCTTCATCTCATCTACGAAGAGTTCACAGTCTGAGGAAGAAGAAAATCATTGATAAGTCCTATTTTACTGCATTTCTTGTGTATTCTTCGAAATAGGATGTATTCTCTTTATTCTTCTTTGTATTGTGCTCTCTCCGTCATGGAGTAGTTCCCTAGATTTTAGGATATAGGATAAATCAGGTGTATTTGGATGATTGTAACTTGGATTTGTTAATCTACCGTTTCCTATGATTTGATTGTCTATTGCCTTGTGGATTTATGCTTGTGTTGTGAATGATGAAATGCTTGTGTATGAATCTATGAGGGTAGAGATTAATTGTGATTTGAGGAATCATTAGGTCGTACACCGGGGCGCTTCGTGACAGGAAGAAAGCCTTGAACCGGACGAGTTTCCGAGGGGTTTCTTAAATCATAATTAGTTTCTATGAGGGATAGTTAGCGATTATTCATTGTTGGAGAGAGGTCCGTAAAAAAGATATCCTGTGACAGGGGATAGGATTTTAGTAGCATTCCGGGGCGCCTGAGTGACACAGGAAAGCCTTGAACCGGGCTATATAGAATCACCTTGATCTAACAATGATGACGTAAGAACACCAATGATTTATTCCGAGGATACCTGACGAGGTCTAATTGGATATATTGGTTAGCGTCCCTACAATTGTACAATTATTGAGGAAAGGTAGAGGATCCAAGTCAATCAATCAATACTCTGAGGAGTCCGAAGTCCTAGGATCGCTTCACATCCATTGTTACAGTCGTTTCCTTTCTCCGAATTTAGGATTAAGTACTCTAGAGTGCTCCCTTCTTCCCCACAATAACTCATGCCACAATTAGGGTCGGCGCTCCTTGGTGGCTTCATCCAATTGTGGCCGGCGGATAAGAGCAAGAAGGAAGGAGAATAAAGGAAGGAAAAAAGAAGAGTTTTTGGTGGAAATATCTCGAAGGATCGTTGCCCACACAACGTTCGAGAAGAATAAAAATCTTGAGAGGACATACAAGCAGAAGATCAAGAGGTTATCTTCTTTCTCTAAGGCATCCCGAAGAAAAGGTATAATTTATTGTTTTCCACTTTAAATAAATTATTTCCTTTTACCTTGGATCCTGTAAACCAAACACAAGAGTCCAATGATCTTAATGCGTTGATCAAACCTTGGTTTGATCAACTATGAGGGCAACTTAAATCCGTCTCCGGAAAAATTTTTGTTCTACAAGGATTTACCGGAACGGGTTTCCTAGTGTTTACCAACACTAAGATAGTTGTCTAGACTCTAAAGGAAACGGTTGGGTTGAGGATTGTTGGTTGTGTATGTGACAGAGAAAGAGAGATTGGCTTGGGGTTTATGGATGAGATGGATAAATTTAGGATTTCAATTTCATATCAATGCTAGGTGAAGTCTCTAATTCATGTTCGTTCCCTTACTTTCAATGTCTATCACCTTGTAAGGATTCTAACCAAAATACTAACTCGACCTCGTCAGGCTTTGTTGGCATAAATCAATGGTGTTCTAATGTTACTAATGTTGATTTGAGATGATTCTAGATAGCCCGATTTATGGATTTTCTGCTGTCACTTAGGCGCCCCAGTGATGGGCTCCCCGCAAGTATACGGGTTGTCGTCAAGTAATAAAAATATCGATCCACAGGGACCGTGGAATTACTTACTAGATTTAGCACAAAAAGGTTGGAGAGAAAACGAGCATAGGTTGTTGTGGGGGAGAAGGGAGTGTCCTAGAGTACTTTTATCCTAAAATCGGAGAAAGGAAACGACTGTGACAATGAGTGTGGAACGATCCTAGGACTTCGGACTCCTCAGGGTATTGGTTAATTGACTTGGATCCTCTACCTTTCCTCAATAATTATGTAATTGTAGGAATGCTAACCAATATATCCGATTTGACCTCGTCAGGTATCCTCAGAATAAAGCATTGGTGTTCTTACGTCATCACTGTTGGTTTGAGATGGTTCTAGAAGCCTGGTTCAAGGCTTTCCTGTGTCACTCAGGTGCTCCAGAATACTAATAGAACCCTACCCCCTGTTACAGGGTATCTTTTTACGGACCTCTCTCCAATAATGAATAACCGCTAGCTATCCCTCATAGAAACTAATTATGATTTAAGAAACCCCTCGGAAACTCGCCCGGTTCAAGGCTTTCTTCCTGTCACGAAGCGCCCCGGTGTACGGCCTAATGATTCCTCAAATCACAACTAATCCCTACCCTCATGGATTCATACATAAGCATATCATCAATCACAACACAAGCATCAATCCATAAAGCAATAGACACAATCAAATCATAGAAACGGTAGATTAACAAATCCAAGTTACAATCATCCAATACACCTGATTTATCCTACATCCTAGAATCTAGGGAACTACTCCATATCGTGGAGTTTACAATACAAGGAAAAGAAAGAGTTCATCCTAATCTGAAGATACAAACGGTGAAAAATAGGAAATAGGACTTATCGTTCTTCCTCGGACTGAAATCTCCACGTAGATGTGATGAAGATGGGATGGAGCAGTGGGATCGGTGGATGGATCGTCGAATCTCGCTCTGAAACAGGCCTCGGTGGCTCAAGAACAGCTCCGGTGGCTCTCCAAAGTCTTCCCCCTTTCTTAGGTCTCTAAAAGACCTATTTATAGGCAGTCCTCGAAGTCAGGCACGCCCCGTCCACACGGCCGTGCCTGGGAGGCACGGCCCAGTGTGGACACCGTCACTGGATTCTGTCCAGGGGCACGGCCGTGCCTCTGAGGCACGGTCCATAAGGGCTTTGTCTCTGTTTGAAGGCACGGTCGTGCCTTTGAGGCATGGCCAAAGCCTGTCTCTTCTCATTTTGCTGGACACGGCCGTGCCTGTGAGGCACGGCCTGCTGCAGGGACTCCTCTGTAGTGAAACACGGCCGTGCCTTATGGGCACGACCAACAGCAGTATCTTCTCTGATTGGAAACACGGCCGTGCCTGTGAGGCACGGCCACGTCTTGGCTGTCTTCTGTTTTGAAGCACGGCCGTGTCTGGTAGACACGGCTGTAAAGCAGAAATACATTTCAGACTCTACCATGGAAGCTGAGTATGTGGCAGGCTCTGAGGCGGCCAAAGAAGCTGTATGGCTCAGGAACTTCTTGATGGACTTAGATGTGATTCCTGGTTAGACCTAAAACTATCACAATTTATTGTGATAATAGTGGTGCAGTTGCAAACTCGAAGGAACCACGAGCCCATAAGGCGAGTAAACACATTGAGCGCAAGTACCACCTGATACGAGATATTGTCAAACGGGGAGAAGTCGCTGTGGTCAAGATTGCATCAGAGGATAACCTGGCAGACCCTTTCACGAAGGCCCTTCCGGCGAAAGCTTTTAATCGGCATGTGGAGGGGATGGGAATCAGATGTATAGCAGCATACGAGGCAGCGTAGTCTTCTAGTATAAGTGGGAGATTGTTGGGATGTATACTAGAATCCTAGCTATGTAAATAAATATATTCTGAAATGAGAATCACATTTGGTCAATATTTTGCAGTGTCCATTTAATCTATACTGTAGATTAACATAGTGTGCGGAGTCACACACAGAAGACCATGTTATCAGTCTCTTATAGATTATAAACAGTGTTCACAACCAAGATGGATTGGACAAACCATCAGAGTGGTTGTAGTGTAATTCGGTCTTAGTCTGTCTTGACTATAGAATTACACTAGTACACTAAGTGTGTATTGAGCAAGACCATCTGAGGATTGTTCGATTTATACTGACTATATAATCGAACTAAACCTCTGTTACTATAGATGTACATGCTCTTAATCCCGATATAATAACAAACACATATGCTTAATATGTACTTCTTTAATTCATCAAAGGGTGAGGTCTAGATCAATAGATCAAAAGGCCCGATGAGTTGGGAAGTAGTATTATGTACATGGTGTGTTGTTAATTATAGAAGGAATCTGTGTCCTATAATCTAGGTTGATGATGTCCCCTTGAGGAGCTCATAAGGATTATCATGTAAACCCTGCAGGTGGACCTTGTCCGCATGATAACAAGGTTGAGTGGTACTACTCTTGGATTAGATGTCGATAAAATACGAGTTGTCAGTAACTCATTTTAATTGACGGACATACGATATCTTAAACACAGGGAGATTAATGTACTGATAGTAAGAAGGAGCCCATATTGTAATATGGGATTGGTGCGGTAGTTCGATAATAACTCTTTAGTGGCATGAGTTATTATGACTTGTGCTCGGCTCTGTCCTAGCCTCTCAGGATTTTTGCTGTGGTTCGGTTCTCTCTAACCAACCCAGACTTCTGCTGCGACTCGGTCACCTAGACTAGCCCAGACTTCTGCTGCGACTCGGTCACCTAGACTAGCCCAGACTTCTGCTGCGACTCGGTCACCTAGACCAGCCCAGACTTCACCTGTTGCACTCAGGACTCTGCCAAGACTTCCGCCTGATCCTCCAAATCAGGACATCCCTTTGCCTAGCCTACAACTAGGACTTTCCCTTGCTCAGCTTCACTCACCAGGACTTCCTTGCCCAATCGTCCAGATCAGGACTTCCACTACCTAGTCTAACCGACTAGGTCTTCTTGCTCACTTCCACACATCCAAACATCAGGTCCTGTTTGGATCAACCCTTGGTCAAACTGACCAGACTTAGGTGTATTGTCAAACATCAAAACTTTAGGCAAGATCTTAGTGCATCTTGCACCAACATATATTTCTTCTTTTGTGCAAGGAAACTTATTTGGAAACTAATACTAACTCTTTACCTAGTGATGTTGTTGCTATTTTGCAGGATTTTGAGGATGTGTTTCCCAAGGAAGTACCTCACGGTTTGCCACCAATAAGGGGAATAGAACATCAAATGGACCTTATTCCTGGTGCTTCTCTACCCAATAGGTCAGCCTATAAGAACAACCCTCAAGAAACAAAGGCAGAATATGTGAAGAAGCTTCATGAGCAAGTTAAAGCTCAAATTGAGAAGAAAATGGAGCAATATGCGAATGGAGCCAATAAAAGGAGAAAAAGAGTTGTCCTTGAACCCGGTGATTGGGTGTGGGTTCATATGAGAAAGGAAAGGTTTCCTGCCCAAAGGAAATCAAAGCTTCAACCAAGAGGAGATGGACCATTCCAAGTGTTGGAAAGAATTAATGACAATGCTTACAAAATTGACTTGCACGGTAAGTATGGTGTTAGTGCAACATTTAATGTGGCTGATTTGCGTCCTTTTGATGTAGGTGATGAAGATCTAAATTCGAGGACGAATTCGCCTAAAGGAGGGAATGATGTGGACCAAGGAGGGGATACAAGCTTACAAGACAAAACCAAGGAGGAAGAGGCATTGAAGGGAATTGGAGGACCCATGACAAGATCCAAGACTAAGAGAATGAAGCAAGCTTTGGAAGGCTTAATAATAGAGCTCAAGGAAAAGGAGGATCAATGCACAATGGAGGCAACAACTAAATGGATCACATTCCTTCAACTTGAAAGTGAAATTGGGCCAACATAAAGACAAAACTTGAAGGCCCAAATCTACATGATCCAAGATGCATTCAAGGGCTACAAGTGTCCAATTTTCGTTGGTATTTTTGGGAGAATTTTCTGAAATAATTTTTGATGTCTTTTGGTGGGTTTTTAATGCTTTTTGGGAGTTCCTAAGCTAGTATTAGGGAATTGTGGGAAATAAATGTCATGCATGCATGCATGCATGATAATGGTGCATAATTAGTGCCTAGTGGGTCTTAGTGGATATTAAAAGCTTAGTGGGAAGTGTGGTAGAGGTTAATGTTTCAACCTCCACTAAGTCTATATATAGGAGAACTCTTGTATGGCTAAGGCATGTTGAGTTTGAATGAAATTAGAGTTTTCTCTATTGTGAGAGCTTCCTTTGGTTCTTAGGCAAAGAACTAATCTTGATCTTATCAAGGCAACTTGTGGCGATCAAAACCCCCATGACTTATCACTCACCTTCTCATCTTTCTTGAGTGTGGCGTCAATATCCTTCCCTACATCTGAATATCAAGGCGATCCATTCCAAGGTGCTTATCAGATGTAGGGAAGGATATTGATGCCACACTCAAGAAAAATGAGAAGGTGAGTGATAAGTCATGGGGGTTTTGATCGCCACAAGTTGCCTTGATAAGATCAAGATTAGTTCTTTGCCTAAGAACCAAAGGAAGCTCTCACAATAGAGAAAACTCTAATTTCATTCAAAACTCAACATGCCTTAGCCATACAAGAGTTCTCCTATATATAGACTTAGTGGAGGTTGAAACATTAACCTCTACCACACTTCCCACTAAGCTTTTAATATCCACTAAGACCCACTAGGCACTAATTATGCACCATTATCATGCATGAATGCATGCATGACATTTATTTCCCATAATTCCCTAATACTAGCTTAGGAACTCCCAAAAAGCATTAAAAACCCATCAAAAGATATCAAAAATTATTTCAGAAAATTCTCCCAAAAATACCAATGAAAATTGGACACTTGTAGCCCTTCAATGCATCTTGGATCATGTAGATTTGGGCCTTCAAGTTTTGTCTTTATGTTGGCCCAATTTCACTTTCAAGTTGAAGGAATGTGATCCATTTAGTTGTTGCCTCCATTGTGCATTGATCCTCCTTTTCCTTGAGCTCTATTATTAAGCCTTCCAAAGCTTGCTTTATTCTCTTATTCTTGGATCTTGTCATGGGTCCTCCAATTCCCTTCAATGCCTCTTCCTCGGTTTTGTCTTGTAAGCTTGTATCCCCTCCTTGGTCCACATCAGAAGGCTAAATTCGTGAAGAAGATTCATGAACAAGCATGGCTGAATATTGAGACAAAGATCCAATATTATGTTTTTCAAGCTAACAAGGGGCGCAAGAAAGTTATATTTGAACCAGGAGAGTGGGTCTGGTTGCACCTAAGGAAGGAGCGATTTTCAAAGAGACGACGTTCTAAACTTCTACTCGAGGCGATGACCTATTTCAAGTGGTGAAGTGCATCAATGATAATGCCTACCAACTTGATTTGCCAGGTAAGTATGGTGTGCATACTACTTTTAATGTTGTTGATTTGTCTTTTTTTGATGTAGGTGATGATTTGAGGGCAAATTCTTTTCAAGAAGGGGAGAATGATGCACATTAAGGAGCTGATCGTGATGCACATCAAACAAATGATCATTTGTCACTTCCAAAAACAGACTAATAGAAGGGCATTTTGCTAATTATGAAAAAGAAGAGATCTAGATAAATCAAAGAATTAATCAGTGGTGCATCAATGTGATTGGGTTTATCCATTGATACATTAACTTGCATGATGGAATGAGTACTCATTCTTACAATAAATGAGTAAGAGGACTTGTTTGATTTGAGTTGCTTACTCATTCAATGAGTAAGAGGACTAGTTTGATTTGAGTTGCTAAAACTATTTAATTGCATGCATGTATTTTGTACTCTTAATGGCTAGGGAATGCTTTGTAATCTTAATTACTTCTTCCCACTATATAAGGGAGGGAGTATGTTTATGGAAAAGATAACTTTTGGATGAAGCTCTTGTTTGTGTGATCTTTTAGTTCTTGAAAGAACTTCTGAACTTATTGAATTTGTCTCATGGTGTTCAAACCTCCGAAACTTATCACCCTTGCGGTCTGACGTTTCTTTTCTCCGTAGTCTTTGGTTCATTTCATATCTTTGTTACGAGTTAAGGCTCAAACTCTTGTCTTCTAGTTCTTGGGATTCTATCCATCGATTGCTCCCGGGTTCCTTCATAATTGTTGGTGTGGTTCTTGTCGTCGAGTCCGAGTCAAGCCACAAATTCGTATCCGATTTAGAAGGTTCAAACCCCAATGTAAGTACAAATTATTTGAAAGATTATATTCAATGATTTACTATTTAACTCAAAAATTAGCTAAGTCCATAGTCTGGGTCAAGTCAAAAGGAGGTTACAATCCTTAAGGAAAAGACTAGCCCAAGTTCCTTAAATGTAAATGTTCAAAGTGAAACTTCAACTCAAATCGAACAACTTAAGAAAGAAAATTCTACACTGAAAGCTCAAGTTATGGATCTCAAAGTGATGTGAAGTCAAACCAAGTGAACAAGTTCCCCAACAAACTAATATGGATCATACTCAACCCACTCTAGATGTTGTTGATGATCCATTATGCATCCATGGAGGCCCAATTACAAGAGCTAAGGCTAAAAAGATGAAGGAAGCACTTAATGTGCTAATTGAAGATGTGAAAACCAAAGTTACAATCGAAGAAGGTTTGACCAAGAGCAAGTCATGCGGCTTACCCAACTTAATTCAATCCTTGGATGGGCTTAAGTAGCCACTTAGTCTCATGTTTATGTAGTAGAAATAGGTAGGCTCAATTTCTAGCTTTATTTGGATTGTAATGATGCCATAAGCTTAAAATGGCTAAGTAGTCTACATAGGTCTTTACTAAAATGAGTTTTTTTTTACCTTTTAAGGTTTTTAGGTCACCCTATAGCTATAAATAAAAGGGGTGATAGCCACACATGTATCTTTGGCATATTTTCAATCTAAAGCATGGTGAGGCTCTCACTTGTTGGTTCTTTATTGAACTAGAACTTATCAAGGCATCCCCTTATGCGTTCAAAGACTTATCAACCTCCATCTCAAGGTTGTGGCATCTTCCATCTTCCTCTATACCAAGGTTTGACTTTTTTAAGTATCGGGTCGAGGTTCTATTCATCTTTCTTATTGATTTAGACTTTCCTTCTTTTCTTTCTTCAATTCGTTGTGGGTTCTTAAGATTTTTCTCTTTGGGTTCACATCAGTTGGTATCTGAGTTTTGGCTTTTCTAAATCGATTTGGTTATCCTTTTCTTTTGTGCTTGAAACTTTATCTATCTTGTTCATCATTTGATACTTATTGTTTGTATTTTTTCAATCTTTGTAAGTCTTATTTGTTTATTGCTATCAAAAAAATAAGGAAGAAAAAAATTTATTTTTGGCCAAAAAGAGAAAAAAATTTATTTCTGGCAAAAAAAGAAAAAAATTATTTTTGGCCAAAATAAAAGGAAAAAAAAGTTGATGTGGACCAAGGAGGGGATACAAGCTTACAAGACAAAGCCAAGGAGGAAGAGGCATTGAAGGGAATTGGAGGACCCATGACAAGATCCAAGACTAAGAGAATGAAGCAAGCTTTGGAAGGCTTAATAATGGAGCTCAAGGAAAATGAGGATCAATGCACAATGGAGGCAACAACTAAATGGATCACATTCCTTCAACTTGAAAGTGAAATTGAGCCAACATGAAGACAAAACTTGAAGGCCCAAATCTACATGATCCAAGATGCATTCAAGGGCTATAAGTGTCCAATTTTCATAGGTATTTTTGGGAAATTTTCTAAAGTAACTTTTGATGTCTTTTGGTGGATTTTTAATGCTTTTTGGGAGTTCCTAAGCTAGTATTAGGGAATTGTGGGAAATAAATGTCATGCATGCATGCATGCATGATAATGGTGCATAATTATTGCCTAGTGGGTCTTAGTGGATATTAAAAACTTAGTGGGAAGTGTGGTAGAGGTTAATGTTTCAACCTCCACTAAGTCTATATATAGGAGAACTCTAGTATGGCTAAGGCATGTTGAGTTTGAATGAAATCAGAGTTTTCTCTATTGCGAGAGCTTCCTTTGGTTCTTAGGCAAAGAACTAATCTTGATCTTATCAAGGTAACTTGTGGCGATCAAAACTCCCATGACTTATCACTCACCTTCTCATCTTTCTTGAGTGTGGCGTCATATCCTTCCCTATATCTGAATATCAAGGCGATCCGTTCAAAGGTGCTTATCATTTGGTATCAGAGCTTGGCTCCTTGATTTTTAGGTTTGCGTTTTGTTCTTGTTCATTTTTTTTTTGTTCTTGTTCATCTTTGTTGATCTCTCATCCTTAGTATTGTAATATCCTAGAAATTTTAGGCTGAGTTTTTGTGGCCGAAGTAAGTGGATTGAAATCCACTTTAGCCAAACCATTTAGGATAATGGGTTGGATCTAGAATTAGGTTAAGACTATGATAAAATAAAAGGGGCGAGAAAATTCATCTTGTGAAGTCGAATTAAACAAAATTGATTTGGGTCAAATCGGAGTTCGTTTAGTTAATGAACCAAACGAACCAAAACAAACCAGTTCGATTCAAGTTAGGTTCAATTCTTCTGGTTCAGTAGTTTTTTTCGCCGGTTCAATGCGCGTCCGACTCATCAATCGCGACATTACCTCTTCCACGGCGGCCGAGTTCGGCACAACCGATGGAAAATGCCACGCCCGCGTCCACCGGCAAGAAAACCACGGTAGCCACCTTTATGAAGGGGACGAGCGAGCGGAGGAAGCAAAGGGGAAAACCCTAGACCAAGTAGTCCGCCGCCTCCTCCTATTTTTCCCTCACACGAAGCCGCGTCGCGCCTCGGTCGCGATCCCCTCCTCTGCCTTGCCGTCGCACCGTCGCACCTCCTTTCTCCGCCGTCGTCGTCGCCCGATGCCATACAGTGTCGCTACGTGGAGACATTGCGCAACGCCGCCGACCGTCGCTGCTCCGCCCGATTGGAGAAGACGCCCTGGTGCACGCCACCTCCACCACCACCGTCCCTCATCCTCCAACAACGGCAGAGTATTTGCCCTCCATCGCCATCATGCAAGCGATCAATCTCGCTGCTACTTCGACGTGCCAAGAGATGGATTCTTCGAGGCCTTTGGTTCCTAGTAACTTATGGTTAGCTTCCTTATCGTTCTTTGTTGAACCCGTCTACTAATCTCGCTTTGGAAATGTATCATTTCGGTACAATTACTAGACTTTCGTGGACCATTTTAGGGGTTAATGGTTTATACGTTGGATATTGATGAACTGCGGAAGAGAGGTAAAACGCTTTCTCTATTTTGTTGTGAGCGCTGCTACCTTATTGGTTTGACAATTCTGTGTTTAGAAAGTTAACTGGAAAAGGAGTATAGAGTTAGTTTATGCTATTGGAAGTAGACTAGCAAGAATTATTGTTGTTGCTGTGGATGATCCCAATTAATTATTTTTTTTATATCATGGTTAGTGGCATCCCTGCACATTGATCCAGATCTGCCTTTTTCAGAAAGACAAGAGTATATACTCACCTATGTATATTGACAAAATCATGTTATTTCTAGTTATATTCATAGGAGCAGTAGCAACTTTGATATTGACTAACAGAATTCACAGAGTTATGCAAACAAGTTAAGTTTAGTAGCTAGTAAAGGTTATCTCATTTGAAATTGCCATGCTATAATGTAGTCATTAGTTAGGTTAAACAACATTAAACATATGATATAATGTAATTTGAAGGATAATCATCACTATACTGACTTACAAATTTAGTAATTAATTGCTTTAATTAATTTATTGATTAATTAGTTTAATTAATAAGTTAGATAATTAATTACTAGTTAATTAATTAAGTTTAATCAATTTAATATTGGGATTAATCTTATCGAATTGTGTTAATTTGATTTAATTAAGTTAAGTAGGTTGAGTTATATCAATTAGACTTGGTTAGGTTAAATTCGGTTAAGATGTGAGATTCAGTTGAGGATTTACTTTGGCATAAAATTTAATACAATATTATATCAAGAGGGTGTTGCATCTTGTATAAATTTAAGGACCTTGATTTATAGATCCTACTATACGGAGAGGTTCTGATTTTGAAATACGTCACACTGTGTGGATACTCCTGTGTTTGGTCAACACAAGTCCTCTTTTTGTAGTGCATAATTTAATTGTTTATCCTGTTGCTATCCTTGTTGCATTGTTGCCTGATTCGTTGCTGGATTCATGCTTGACACTTACCGTTGACCCTCACATGATCTATTTATCTTCAATACAGTCTCATAAATTGTAGTGTATCATGTTTGAATGTTGTACATACCTTGATGTTGTAGTAGTTATCTGTTGAACTATGTATCATGGCATATTGTTGTTGTTAACTCTCACTGCACAGTGTGGTGCTACCAGGACTAGCTAGATAGCTCTCCTGAAGATTGCCCCTCCCCCTCACGTGTAGTGGTTTGTTGTTGGAGTGGATAATGTCTGTCGTGCATCCCAGTTCACTGCACAGTGTGAGTGTTTGGGGATGTTGAGGTCAGACAATGATATTTTCCCCACTCCCCACTCACGTGTAGCGGTCTGTTGTTGGAGGGTGTGCAGTTGTCCTGTTTTGTGCCCCAGTGCATTGTGTGGGTATTTGGGGGTGGCGAGTGCAGACAGTGACTATGCATGCATATGTTGTTGTTTACTGCATTTATAGCTGATGCACTTGTTGTTATATGATTATGTATTTGTTGTTATATGACTGCTGCATTTGTATGACATGACATATATGATTATCATATTGTATATTGATCTTGCTCCTGTAGTATCATGTTGAATTATATACCTGTTGATATCCATGCTTATATTCTTTGATACCTTGCTATATTATACACTTGTATCTAGTATCCACTAAGTATTTTTATACTCACCACCCAGACGCTGGGGTTTCTGTTTCCTCAGGTAGTAGATAAAGATGTTGATCGAAGCTTGGAGTTCTGTCAGACTGCCCCCATCTCACAGCAGGAAGAAGAGTTGATTTTTGTGGTTTTACGTTGTATAAAATGGATTTTGAGTTGTTACCGTTATGTTTCCGCTGCATTGTGTAAATTTTATTATACGTCGAATTTTTGTATAATCACGGTCGATTTTTCATTATTGTGGTAGTGTTTCTAGTTGTGATAAGTTGTAGATATGTTGTATGGCAATGTGGCCCTTTATTTGCGTACATGATAGTTGGATACACATGTATTGTATTGTTGTTTCGGCCATGTATGCCTATTCATATACGTATGTATTCAGGGAAGGTCATTGTTATAGGGGAGATGCTATCGAAATTTTTCGGACAACCTCCCAGGACGTGACAAGTATTCTATTGGTGTTTTCATTCTCCATCTCTATTTATTACTTCTCTATTTGGGTTCTAAACTAAAAAAAAAGAGCTGAAAAAAGGGAAAATTCGGAAAAAAAAATCTGGGCAGAATCAAAAACAAAAAAAAGGGATTTGTGAAGTAAAAGGACCAATATTCCTCTCATTGCTCTTGATCGTTGCTGAATTTCTTGTTCTATCCATTTATTTCTCTTGTTGTACTCATATTTTCTTGTTGTTTTCTTGCTCATTTGATCGTCTACTTGTTGTCTTGAGAAAAATCATTGATAAGTTTCGTTACTTAAGAGCGTATAAAGAAAGCTGAGTGGATAAATTTGAGTGCAACACGTGAGGTGAGTGGTGATGTCTTTCTAACATTTCTTTTGTAATTTTCCTTATCATCTTTTTGTTGCAAGCATGAGTTGGGAAAATTCCCCTAGGCAAGATCCTAATAGGCTTCAAATGGAGGCACTTACTCAGCACTTTGAGAGGATGCTTCAAAGACAACTTGAAGGCTTACATGAAAGGATGGACCGACTTGAAGGAGGAAGAGTTTCTAACCATGGGGGCAATTCTAATCATGAAGAATCTTATCAAGAAAGTGACCTATTCTATGGTTCTCCAAGAGAAAGAAGGAGGCGTGAAGGGGGAAGAAGACATGAAAGAGGAGGTAGAGACTATCGACATGAAGATGATCTAAGAGGTGTGAAAGTCAAGGTACCTTCCTTCCAAGGGAGGAATGACCCCGACACATATCTTGAGTGGGAAATGAAAATAGAGCAAATCTTCTCATGCCACAACTACAATGATGCAAAGAAAGTGAAGGTGGCTGCCCTTGAGTTCACTGATTATGCTTTAATTTGGTGGGATCAAATGCAAAAGGAGATAAGAAGGTATGGAGAGCATCCTATCAACAATTGGGATGAAATGAAGACTTTGATGAGAAGGAGATTTGTGCCTTCCCACTACCACAGGGAATTGCTCAACAAATTGCAAAGACTCATCCAAGGGAGTAGGAGTGTGGATGAGTATTACAAGGAGATGGAGGTGGCTTTGATTAGAGCCAATATTGTGGAGGATAGGGAAGCAACCATGGCTCGGTTTCTCCATGGCCTAAACCGAGATATTGGAGACATTGTGGAGTTACAACATTATGTGGAGCTTGAAGACTTAGTTCATCAAGCAATGAAAGTGGAGCAACAATTAAAGAGAAAGGGCATTATGAAGAAACCATCTTCTTCAAACTACTCTTCAAGTTGGAAGGACAAGCCAAAGAAGGAGGGTTCTTCTTCTAATACAAAGGAGGCAACAAGCACTAAGAAGCCTTTTCCTACTACTTCTTCTTCTAAGAGCAAGGATATCAAGTGCTTTAAGTGTTTAGGAAAAGGACATATTTCATCTGAATGCCCGAATAAGAAGACTATGGTGGTTAGGGATAATGGGAGTATCTCTAGTGAAGAAATTTCTTCTCATTCCTCTTCTTCAAGCGATGAGGAACATGATGGAGCAGCCTATGTGCAAGATGGCGATCTCTTGGTGGTTGGGAGGTTATTGGGAAGTCAAGCCAAGGAGCATGAGGACGACCAACGAGAAAATATTTTTCATACCCGTTGCCTTATTCAAGGTAAAACATGCTCTATGATCATTGATGGTGGGAGTAGCACCAATGTGTCAAGCACTAGGTTGGTTACCAAACTCAACCTCAAGACTACACCGCATGCAAGACCATATAAACTCCAATGGCTAAGTAATAGTGGTGAATTGGTGGTGAATCAACAAGTGTTGATTAATTTCTCCATTGGCAAATATGAAGATCAAGTTCTATGTGATATTGTACCTATGGTGTAAAATACCGAATATTAGGGGGATAATTTGTAAATAAATTAACCCTAAATACAATTAATCCTTAAGCTAATTAAATAAAGCCAAATTAGAACCCAATTTACAAAGCCCAATTAACCTTAATTTTAGCCCATTTAGTTAATGGATTTATGGGTTATTTGATTAAGGGTTAATGGGTATAGGGTTAATTGGTTAATGGGTTGGATCCGAACCGCAAAGCCAAAACCCAATTAAATACCCAACCGTGACTTCTCTTCCTCTTCTGTGATCTTTTCCCCTGTTCCGTCGCTTGCTTCCTCTGTTCGTCTTCTCCGTTCCCGATCCAGCCAACCACGCCCAGATCTCAGCTGCTCCGACGGTGCTGGCGACGAGAGTAGCCACTGGAGATCAAAGGTCTTCTACCTTGTGCCTGACTCGTGCCGGAGGAGATACGATTTGATTGGTACATGCGACGGTGGAAGAGGCGATCGGCGAGAATTAAGAAGCCGAGGGAACGATTGGTAAGTACCTTGATCCTTCGGTTAGTTGAATCTATAGAATTCTTGGGCATAGATCTGTAGTTTTCCTTGGATTTTCAGATTTCCTGATTGGTTCTTGGTTCCGGTTGTTGAAGAAGAGGGCTCGGCCGGCAGCTGTGCTCTGGTTGAACTAGGGTTTCGATTCGGAACCAAGGATCTAGGGCTTGGTTTGGAACATATTAGAGGTAAGATCTTGATCCAATTAGTTTGGGATGGTGAATGCTTGGAGCCGGTTAGTGACGAAGCTTACTATGATTCTTGATTTCTTTAGGTTCCGGTTGCAAGCAAGAAGTAGAAAGAAACTGAGGCATATCCTAGAACCTATCTGATCGGATCTAGAGGTAAGTCCTCTTGATGTTGATCTAGATGTTGTTGAGTAGCAAGCTGTTGATTGGAGTTCGGTTTGAGGATTTCGGCAGGTCTGATCAAACCAAGGTTGCTGCTAGTGCATGGTTAGCTAGTCTTTGAGCTCACTGATCCGAATAGCTTGAAGGAAGGAAGAACAGAAGCTGAGGTGAGTTCTTATATAGATTCTGATGAATGTTTTGTCTTGGCAAGATATTATGGATATTATTTGATTGTGTAAGATTCTTATCAAATTACCAGTTAGGGATTAAGATCCATTTAGATTGTTTAATAATCTAAAATCAACTAAGTGATTGTTAACTTTAGTTTGGGATCTGATTAGGTTGGTTAAAGTTGGATTGATTAGGTTAGGTTTAATTAAACCTGAAATCAATTGGGTTAATGAGTTAATACAACTAATTAGTTAATTGGTTAAATATAATTAATCAATTAATTAGTTACCTTGTGTTAATAGAAACCTACTTGGTTCCTAGCATGGATTCGAATTATAATCCTACTAGGTTAGAATGGGTTTATAAACCTAATATGGGTTATCCTGGATTTGATTGAATACTAAATTAGTTGTATTAAATTATTAATACAACTAATTGATGGTTTGATTAAATCCTGTAATCACAATCCAACGGTTAGATTGGTATAACCCTAAATGGAATTAAATTAACTCTAAATTGATTAGAGTTTCTTGGTGATATGACTATACATTTAGGGATGTATTATTTTCTTGCAGGACCCTGAGTGATTATAGGACTTTGATACTATACGAGGATCTATTTTTGGGGGTTCTATTATTTGACCTACGATTTATCAGGTGAATAATTTACTGTATTTGGTCAATACAGTTCTTTCTATTTCCAGTGCATGATTTTTTGACAGTTCTTGTAGTTGATACATTGATTCTATTCCTGTCTGTTATATGTATGATGCTGATGTTACTCATGTTCATATCATGCTTGTCCTTATGTTTGTTGATCTTGGAATATTATTCCTGATTGTTGTTTCTATCCTTGATATGACATTTGTGATCATTATTGGTATGATTCTTTCTTATGATACCTGAGATCATGATGACTTATACCTACGCTTATTGATTAGTATGGTAGGTACTTATTACTATGATTTGAGCGTCTCATCATGATGCATGATAACGATTGTAAATCCTAATGTTGTGGGTCTATCGTGATGGTAGATGACTTTAGTGGTATATCTATATAGGTGGTTATCATACCCTATTTCCATCGCGGTGATGGCGGCTGTATGGCAGTGTACGCAGCCGAGTCGATGATTTGACTTCGACACCAGATAGGGGTAGTACTCAGAGAGTACATGGTTGGTACGTCGGTGATGAGTATTAGAGGACAGATATCGGCCATAGGATACGTAGCTTATCATAGCTACTGGATCACCAGACTACTTGATTGTAGGGCGCGGAGAACTGATTGTAATGCCCGCCCTTACGTGGGCCCTAGACGGACGCTACAGTTCTACTATTCATTTCATACATTCATTCAACTATCATATACGAACAATTTAAAACTAACTTTGCAGCGGAAACTTAACTACTTTTTACAAACAGAGTTCATATATGATAACAGAATAATAAAACTAACCTAGGTTGCATGGCAAATTCTAGATTAGTAAGTTCTAAACATGATAATTAAATTTCTAAACATAATATTTAAGACATTGTTTAACATGCATATATAAAATAAAGTGCATGGCCGAGGCTTGGTCAAGTCACCACCACACACATCTTCTCAGCCCTGTCCTACTGCCTCCCATTGCTTAGTACCTGTTAACTGGATCTGCAATATAAGGAAGCATCTATAAGCATAAAGCTTAGTAAGTTCCTTTCCTACTCACAAAATCCAATCGTTACATAACATCATAACATTAAAGCATAGAAGCATATCAACATTTCCTAAACATGCATATTCAATCATTGGTTATTCACATCGTATCATAAACATGAAAATCATTTACCTTTTGAAAATATCTAACTTAATAGATAAACATAATCATCATCATTTTGGGGATCCCTGGCTTGTACCCATTCATTTCTTTTGCGCGCATACATACCAAGTAGTGCGAGGTAGCTAATCCCGACTACACGGTTACTAGGTCTTCTCATATGTCCTTCGACCTAGGGGCAACTTTTGGAGCCCATCCCTTGGATCCCTTTCGGGTTCCGGTACAAGCCATTCATTTAAAGTAAAATACTTTTATAAATTTTCTTTTCCATTTTCACGTGAATGTTCCTTAACCTTTTTCTTTCATACATGGTGAACATCCACATGGCATTTCATACATACATTTGACATAAGGAATTTCATAACATCTTATTCTTAACAACATATAAACCTTAATTTAGGTTTGGTTGAGCTTTCTGAACATGCTATCATAAAATTTTAGGTTCATAACCTTAAACCGATCAAACCAGAAGAATTATGTCTCTGTAATCGATCGAAGGATCGATTTATAGCCTTTAATCGATCAGAAGATCGATTCTGGTTCTCTGTTCGTCACAGTAGCCTCTGTAATCGATCAACCGATCGATTACAGAAGCGTAATCGATCAACTGATCGATTACAGAGGCTTAATCGATCGGTGGATCGATTAAAACCCGCGATTTGGCTTCTCATTACAACGTGTAATCGATCGATTGATCGATTACACCCTCTGGTAATCGACCAACCGATCGATTACCAGGCTTTCTGTTTCTCGGCGAGTTCTGTCTAACCAAAACTTATTTGTTTTCCCTATTTTCACTAAATTTACATGTTTATTTCTAACAACAAGTTATCATGAATACCTTCCTTGGTAACTAGTATTTACACTCTAAACATGCTTTACAACTTTTTAACATAGAAAGTTCAAAGCAATCTATCATGCACGTAAAGATTTTTAAATAAAAACATCAATTTATCTACAACAGTAAACATTTTAAATCTTAAACATATTAACCTGGCATGATTTCTAGGAAAACTATCATCGTAACCATAAACATAGCATGAATTATCTACAGAAAACCATCTTCGTAGCCATTATATTGCAGGTGAGGGGAACTTACCTTGCTTCGGAAGTTTCTAACGCTTGTACCAAACAGACGAGCCCTCTCCTTAATCCCTAGCCCTTCTCTTTTGCAACCGGGTTGAGGAACTCCAACACCTTCGGCGGCCAGAGAAGAAAGAAACAGGGAACGAAGGAAAAAAAAATTCTGGGCGAGGAGGAGGGTTTATAAAGAGAAGCGGGCGGTTATGATCGAGAGCCACAACTCCCCACAACTCCCACGTCCTAAACCCACTACTGCCTCTCCGTTTGTTTTAATGAAATTCCATAGACCTTCAGGTTTAACAAGCATTTCCCTTATCTCTTTAACAATAATTAACTACTATCTCCTATGGTTACTTGGGCTTGCTACATATTGGGGGTCCAAGGGTCAATCCTTGCACCTCCACATTTCTTTTCTTTTTCTTTCTTTTTATAGCAAAGCCCTTTTATGCATTTTAACCCATTACAAGCAACATCTTAGGTCATTCTTAACATAAATACTCATTCCTTTTCATCATGATTAATCTAACATTTTATGCATAAATATCCAGAAATTATCGAAGGAAATTTCGGGTATTACATGATGATTGTAAGCCATAATGTTGTGGGTCCATAGTTATGGATAGTTGACTTGTAGTGGCATGTTTATATTAGGTGGTTATGATTCCCCTATTTCCATCATGGTGATGGTGGTTGTATGGCCTGTACGTAGCTAGTCGGTGTGTTGGCCTTGACACCGGCAAGGGGTGGTACTCGAAGATTATGGGAGTGATACTCAGAGACGAGTATTAGAGGAGACATTGACCATTGGATGTAAGTAGCAATAGATGACTATCTACTATTGGGTCACCAAGCTACTTTATTGTAAGGTTGGATGTATGGTCATTTGGATGTCAGACACCTTCAGTCTCATATAGACACATGAGTACTGGAGCGATTGTAGGCAGCTGCATCATGCATATGCTTACATTATATGCTATATATATATATGTATTGGACCATATGTATACTGCATTTGGATGTAAATGTATACTTGGTTGATTTTTGATTGATACATCAGTATGACATTGTCATTCATATGGATTGATGCATTTATGAGATCCATTTTAGGTTATATGCTATCAATAGAATTATTTCTGATCACTGGTTGATTCCTGTTATTCATTTGTATACTTGTGCTCTTAATTATATACTTTGATCATGCACTGTTTATTCTGATTATCCATTGAGTATCCTGTACTCACCATTCAGACCCTAGGATTTTTTTATCTTCTCAGATATTAGGTAAGAGAATACAACTGATGCCGAGGAGATCCTGCCAGTCATGCCATCTCACAGCAGGAGACTTTTCGTATTATCTTTGTGTGTGGATGTATTGGTTGGTATCTTATGATTTCGTATCAGTGTTACAGTTTGTGGTAACTCTAGTATGTTTTCTGTTGTGGTGCTTATTTGTGATTTTAGAATTGTATCCTTTCATCTGGATTCGATGTGGTTGGGTTTCCGCTTGCGTAGTTTCTGATTTTGTGGACTTATTGAGTTTATTGTTCACTCGTTGTGTAGATTTTGATTCTTTCGATCATGCATGTGCTTGGATGTGATTAGTGGCCATGTGAGTCACATTTCTTATTGTTTAGTAGTTTATAAAATCATGTCTTGTATAGTTGATAGATCGTGTGGGCCTTTATGTAAAGTGTATTCAAGGAAATTGTTATTGTTACAGGGGAGATGCTATCGAAATTTTTCGAATGACCATCTCTCGGGATGTGACAATGTGCATGCATATGATTTATTTTATATGCACATGAATATCATGTAATCATGTTTACTTATTGCTTAATATATAACAGTTAGTTAAGGTAGAAATGATATACTGCACAACGGAAATACGCGACCCTTGCGCGACACCCGCGACTCGCGCCAGTTGCCGCCGCCGTGCCGTCGCCACACCGTCCGACCACCGGACCGAACGCGATCGGTGTGTGACTCACCGGCGCACCGACCGGCGTCGGATTCTAGTTGGATAGTGGCCAGAATCTGGTGAATTTGGTCGGAAACCACCGATTGCGGTGCCGAGCCACTTGCAGGCGAATTGCGACCTGTGTCCGGCCAAATCACGATCGGAGACCGACCGAGGAAGGACTGTCAGCCACCGGCGGTCCTTCCTTAGCCGGTCTCCAACCGCGATTTGGTCGAAAATCGGTCGTAATTCGTCGGAATCGCGGTGGTCAGTGGCTGCGTCGGATTCTGGCCGAATTGTGATCAGATTCTGACCGAATTGTGGTCGGATTCCGACCACAATCCGGTCGAAATTGGCACCGGTCGATGCGCCGGTGAGTGGCATGTCGATCGGGCCCGGTCCGGATGTCGACGATGGCCGGACGACTCGATGATGGCGGTTGGAAGCGACGGGGGTCGAGGGAGCGGCACTGTGCATTCCCACTTTTGGATGGTCCGATTTGCGCAATCGCGCATGATGAACGGTGAATTGGCTGTCGCGCATGGGCGAGCACGATGGTGTCGCGCAGTATACATGAACATTTGATACTTATCCAACATAGTACTAGGATATGACGAGATAATAGTACGTTAGGGAAGCTTAGTCTAGGTAGTCAAGTGGGGTAAGGAGTACCTTGCTTGGTCTGCTTAGCTAAGTCGACCTAACTTATCACGTTCCGAGAGACGGTTGTCCGAAAAATTTTGACATCTCCCTTGTAATAATTCAACTTTCCCTGAATACATAGTAAGATAGAGGCCCACATGGTCATCTACAATCCAACATACATATACAAAGGCCCACACGACCATAACATACATATACAAGGGCCCACACAGCCATAACTATATATACACACATGCATCCACTACTACAACAAATTCACATACAACAACGAAAATGTCAAAGCACCATGATAGAATCAAATAAAATCCGAACAAAAATCATACGAAGTACTCAACAATCCAAAAACACACGAAGGAAGACCAACTTTACCTTGCTATGAGATGGGGGCAGTCTGGCAAAACTCAAAGCTTCAAGCAACATCCTTATCTACTACTTGAAGAGACAGAAAACCCTAGGATCTAGGTGGTGAGTATAAAATACTCAGTGAGTACTATAATGAAAGTGCACAACATAACAAGGTATCAAAGGAATATAAACATGAATATCAAAGGTATACAGTCTCCATATAGACAAGGTCAACTACGTACAACTAACAGGTATCATGTATGTCATGTCACACAAATGCAACAATCATATAACAACAAGTGCATCAAGTATAAATGTAGTAAACAACTAACAACAAATGCATACAGTTCACTGCAATGAGTGGGTGACTGGGGCGCAAAACAGGACAACTGCACACCCTCCAATAATAGACTGCTACACGTGAGTGGGGAGTGGGAAAAATATCACCATCTGTTGTCAACATCCCCAAACACCCACACTGTGCAGTGAACTAGGATGCACGACAGGAATCACCTGCTCCAACAACAAACCACTACACGCGAGGGAGAGGGGCAGTCTTCAGGAGAGCTATCTAGCTAGTCCTGGTAGCACCCACACTGTGCAGTGCTATAATGCTCTCACCCACACTGTGCAGTGAGAGTTAACAATATGCTACGATGCATAGTTCAACAGATAACTACTACAACATCAATCATGATAAGTCAACATAGATAAACAACACTTAAGAAAACTGTATTGATAGCAACAAGATCATATTAAGGTCAACAGTAAGTATCAAGCAATGAATCAAACAATGATTATAATAAGAATAGCAACAAGGTAATCATGTACTACGAAAGGAGAACATGTGTTGACCAAGTATAGGAGTACACACCTGATGTAATGCGTGTCAAAATCAGGACCTCTCCGTATAATAGGATCCACAAATCAAGGTCTTGCAGATTACAACATATAACACCTACTAAGTACAACAGTATATTAAATTCTACAACACGTCAAACCCTAGCTGAACCCCAGGTTAACCTAACCACCAATCTAATCTAATTAACCCAAATTAATTTAAACTCAAGTTAACTCTATTCCACACTTAATCACATTACTAAATTACAAATAATCCAATTTAGTTAATTAATAACTTAGTCATTAATTATTCACCCAATTAAATTAATTTCCTTGTTAATTAGGCATAAACCCTCATGTTAACAGGATCTAACGTTAACCTAACCCAATTACGATTAACACAACTTATCATTTTCAATTAATCTAATTAAATTGATTTCTCCATTATTAACTAAATTTTAAATCAATTGATACTTTAATTGAAAAAACTAACCTAACCTAACCAATAACATCCATCAACTCAATCAAACTAATTAGGTTTATGCCAAAATTTGCAACCAAAATAAACCCTAAATCCAACAACATAACTCAATCACCATCCCTTTCTTCCTCAATCGGACCCAATTAAATCGAATCCCAGAACAATTTCCACAACTCAAATCACCACAAGTAAACCTAATCTATGAATTCAATAAACGAAACCTCACAACCATAGAACCGGCTCTAACAGAATGAATTCAACACATAAAAATCCCTAGCTCCCCTACTTCAAACAGAAATATGATCCCCATCCACCAACACCCTACGGCTTGCAAAACTTTAAATCCAAAATCTAATTCAATCAGATCCTAACAAACTTACCTCAATCAGAAACTCTGGTTCCAATTCCCTAGACGGTGATTCGACTTCTTCTCCACGTGACAGTGCCCAACAGATAGGGACGACAGCTGGGTAGAGGGCGGCGGTAGTAGGGCGGTGGCGTTCTTCACAGAGTAGGGGGCTCGGCTGGTGGCGTGCAAAGGCGATCGCGTGGGTCGGTGGCGTCGGCTTTGTAGAGGCAATCAGGGAAGGCAAAGAAGCACGGGCAAAGGAGGGTCATGGCGGCGGCATTGGGCAGAGAGGGATCGCGATTAGGGTTCTCTTCTGCCCCCTCCTCCGCTTGCTCGTCCCCTTTTTAAGGGTGGCCGTCGTGGTTTTCTTGCCAATGAACGCGGCGCGGGCGGTGTCATGATCGTGCGGAAGAACGGGTCGCTCGGAGAAGGGGCGGCGGTCGCAGGTCGTGCGGATGGTCGTGATCGCGCAGAGAAGAGGTGAGCAGCTTGTAACGAGGAGTGCACAGTAACTTTCAAATCGAGTTTAGAGTTTGGGCTAAATCGGTTTAAAATTTTAGGGTTTACTGTAATTAATTGATTCGCTTGGTTCACTAACCAAACGACCTCCGATTTGATCCAAACTAGTTTTGTTCGATTCGTCTTCGCAAGACAAATCTTCTCATCGCATCCATTTTATCAAAGCTTCTTCCATCACGAACCAAATCAAGTTTGTTCAATTTGGGTTTAACACTAATCCACTGAAATTTTCGCGTATCCTATATTCAATAACCTAATGGGTTCGGGTTTTAATGTTTTACATGTTTAACCTACTTCTAGCTCCGAACCCATTAACCCAAATGGGCTTGGCTAATTTGGGGCTTCAACCCACTTAATCCGACCCCATTACAACTTAACCATTAATTAGTTAATCTTAATACTAAAATTTCTAGTATATTACATAATTGAAACTACCTTGTCACATTTTAGACTAGTTAGAATAGGAATTTACAAGAAATTGATTAAGGTCATAATTTCGTAAAAAGATTCTTGTCTAAGGAAGTGGTCATTGTTATGATAACCAAAAGACCCCTACTTTGCCACGACCTGTAAGTCAATTTTTGAAATGTAGACTTAGTCAACTGATGGTTAAACCTAATCTAACACAAAGTCAAACACTCATTAGAACTCAACTTAATTAATAAATATAAATTAATAAAACACCTCATGAAACTTATAAGGCAATCATTTTATACAATGTACTGAGTATTGGAAATCCTATGCGATAAAAATAAAATCGTAGTAGAACTTAGGATCCCTCAAGCGATCCAAGCGAAAGATTCGTACAAGTTAAAACTACAAAAAATTCTATCTAATAGAATTCACCTTTGATGCGTGCCCTTCGCTTATTCCGTTCGTCCAAAGGTCATCGAATTTCTAGCACGTTCAAGTGTTCGTTCCTCTATGCGTACCCACACGAACACTCAGGGCCCGCTTAGCAGGCGGGTTTAGGAGAGGGGAATGTGAATGAAATCTATTTCATTCTCATTCTTAATGCTTGGTAGACGGGAATGGAAATCAAAATAGGGATATGATATCCCTGATTTCATAACCTACTCATCCCCCGGTTATCGCTAAACCCATTTCCACTTTTTTTCTCGTGGACAGCGGTACCCCTTCCTCGCCGCGATTCTTCCCCTTTTCTTCCTCCTCCTCTTTCTTCCTTTCTCTGCCGCGATTTCTTCCTAGGTCGCGCCCCGCCCCCATCTTCCTCCTCTTCTTCTTTTCTCTGCCGGCCAAGCTCCTCCACCCCTTCCCCTTTTCTTCCTCCTCCTCCTCTTCTTTCTTTCTCTGCCACGATATCTTCCTAGGTCGCGCCCCCCATCTTCCTCCTCTTCTTCTTTTCTCTGTCGGCAAGCTCCTCCACCCCTTCCCCTTTTCTTCCTCCTCCTCTTCTTCTTCCTTTCTCTGCTGCCGATTCTTGATTTCTTCCTAGGTTGTGCCCCCCCATCTTTCTCCTCTTCTTCTTTTCTCTGCCGGCAAGCTCCTCCACCCCTTCCGCTTTTCTTCCTCCTCCTCTTCTTCTTCCTTTCTCTGCTGCCGATTTCTGATTTCTTCCTAGGTCGCGCCCCCATCTTCCTCCTCTTCTTCTTTTCTCTGCCGGCCAAGCTCCTCCACCCCTTCCCCTTTTCTTCCTCCTCCTCTTCTTCTTCCTTTCTCTGCCGCTGATTCGTGATTTCTTCATTTTGCGACTGCATTAAGCAAGTTTAATAATTTTTTGTTGTTTTGCCATCTGCATTAAGCAAGTTTAATGCAACTTTTCATTTTTTTAAACAAAAATATATATAATAAAATATATATAATTTAATTATATATAATTATAATTTAATTATAAAAATTAATAATTGTAATTAAAAATGCAATCGTAATATATATTATACAATTACCCTTTTGTCTTTAACATATAAGGGTAAAATGGGAATTTTGACTGATTCTCATTTCATAATTTAAGCCAAACCAAACTCATTCCAGTATCTATACCAAACACCAAAAATCTGGTAATCATTCTCATTGCCATTAACCCCTTAATCATTACCATTACCATTCCCATTACCGAATGTATACCAAGCGCCCCCTCACTTTTGGAGAAAAGTGGTTGTGCTAGCAAACTTTTGTGGATTTCGGCCAAGGGAGGGAAGAGGAGTTTCAGCCAAGTGAGGGAAGAAGGGAAAAAAATGAACCCCAAGAGTTTTGCAAGAGAAAACTCTTTTATACTCATGCCATGAATATCAAGGGTTTTTAGGCTTTTGGTATTCCTTATCAATGCATGATTAATCCTATTAAATAAACATGATAACTCCCATGCATGTAATCTCCTCCTCTTCATTGCATGATTAATCCACATTAATCATGCATGACGAATCAAAATTCAATTTGATTCAATTTGAGTCTAACTCAAATTCAACTAATGCATGATAACTTTCATGCATGTAACTTCCTCTTCTTAATTGCATGATTAATCCACATTAATCATGCATGATAAATCAAAATTCATCTTGGTTTAATTTGAGTCTAACTCAAATTCAACCAACTTGAGTCTAACTCAAGTCTAGGCCATCCAATGAGCTTAATTATTCTTTTAGTCAAACTAAAATGAACTCATCTCCAAATAGAGTGTTATTTGTGTGTGACCCAATAGGTTCTTGTAATGTTGACAATGTTTCTAAAATTCATTTTAGAAACATAAACAATGAGCGGCATCTAGCAATGCATCATTGTTACCCAAGTGATAAGAATGTCAAAATTCAACATAACCTCCGTAACTATGATAATGTATGACCATGTCCTTCTATCCTCGATATCTAGATTGATCAATGAGACATAGATCATGTCATCCTCTTATCAATCTTTATGTTTCTTGATTCCCAAGTAGACTCACTCAAGCAAATGAATTCAATATCTCATATTGACTCATTTGAGCATGACCATGCATTTCGTGGTCCTACTCTATCAAGAGTCCATAAGATATCGCTCCCATTATATGGGAGGGATAGATCCCATCTACATCACTCACATCCCTTTGCATAATTTATTACATACTCAGTGATCGCCTTTATGGACCACCCTGTTGCGGGTGACGTTTGACGATACCAAAGTACATAACTCCTTATGTAAGGAACCGTAATAACTTCAGGTCTAAGGACTATTCATACCAATAGTCACATGAAAAAGTTTATGACACTCATATAACGATCCATTAAACTTTCTCATGGCGGATCAATTTAGTATACATTCTCTAATGTATACCCATGTGTCAACTCGATATCCCATATCCATGACTTGTGAGATCAAGTCATCCAATTAACCTACATGCTAGTCTCAGCGCATTAACATTGTCCCTGAATACTAATGCTTGACTAGGAATGATTAAGGGTAGTGTTCTTTATATCATCTCACTATCGATTCAAACAATCGATATGATATAAATTATAACTAGTTACCCAAGGACATTATTATACTTAGTTATTTGGCACAACTACAAAGTAAGTATAATAACCAAAAAGCTTACCTTTATTAATAATATAATATGATACAAAAAGCTCCTAGTCAATTATCACATAATTGGCTCTAGGGTTAAAATACGCTATTCACCCCCCCTCTAGCGTATTTCCGATCCTACAGCCAGGTTACTACTAACATTGAGACACTTAGAATGAGTGAGATGTTAAGGATTATTAAACTACAAAGTTTTAGAAAATATTTTCAAAAACTATTAAACTATTTTTGAAAAAGTTAATAATTACTTGAGATTCATGTTTTGTTGTGTGTACTTATACTATGGTTTTTAAAAATATAAGACTTTGAAAATTGATTGACCAATACTTAAACACAAAACCTTTAGATTAACACTAGGTCTAGAATCTTAAAACACATAGGCAGAAAATCTTTTGGTTAACAAGGATGTTCTAAGAGACTATCTAGTTGAGGAGAAGGTTATTGTTGAAAGACCTAATTTTCAAAAGATCTTTTAAAACTTATTTGATAAACTTTTTGAAAATATCTTTTGAAAACTCACATGTTAGAAAATATTTTGAAAATTGATCATTTGACTTTTAACAACCCCTAAGACACATAGGAAGATTGCCTTATGGTCAACAAGGAGCCCTGAAGGAGTGTCAGATTTAGAATGAAGTTTAAATTGACAGTTCAATCAAAATTTATATTTTAAAAAAATATTTTTAAAAATTATAAGTTATTTATTTTGTTGATTTGGATTAATCTCTTATGCATATAGGGAGTTTGCCTTATGGGTAACAAGGAGTCCTAAGGAAGTATTAGATTGAGGGGGAGGTCCAAATCAATAGAGAAAAATATTTTTCAAAATTAGTTTTTATAAAATATTTGAAAAATCTTTAGAAACCCCATTTTAAAAATATATTCAAAATTATCTTAAATTATTCTTTTTGATTTGGGTCAAACCCTAAGACACATAGGGAGATTGTTTTGTGGTTAATAAAGAGTCCTAAAGACGTGTTAGATTTAGGGGGAGATCCTGATTGAAAGGATGATAAATAGTTTTTTTTTAAAATCATCTTAAAATCTTTTGAAAATTCTTTGAAAAATTAGTTTTAAAATTCTTTAAAAACCTATTTTGAAAATCCTTTCAAAACTTGTGTTGAAAAAATCTTTGAAAATTATTTTAAAATCATTTTGACATCTTAAGTTAAAAATCTAGAGTTTTCCTAGATTGTAAACCCTGATCGAAATTTAACTTAAGAAATTATCAAACATCAAAAGCGGGAGATTATTGGTGCAAGAAGCATTAGGTTGGCCTCAAAGTTTTGATGTTTGATAATACATCTAGGTCTGATCAGTTTAAGACCTAAGATTTAGATGTGAGTAGAGACTAATTAGGTCAGTTTGATCAGAAGACTAGCAAGAAGTCCTAGTCAGTTAGATTGGGCAAGTAGAAGTCCTAGTTAAGGCTAAACAAGAAAAGTCCTAGTTAATTATAGGCTAGGCAGGAAAAGTCTTAGCTGGAGGCTAGGCAGAAAAATCTTGGTTGGAGATTGGGCAAGGAAGACTTGGTGAGTGAAGCCGGGCAGAAAGTCTTGGTGAGTAAAGCTGGGCAAGAAAATCCTAACTAGAAGTTAGGTAAGGTAAGTCCAAGAGGGTCAAGGGTGACTGGATGTTAGCAGGTGAGAAGTCTACCTATGGAAGTGGCTAGTTCTAATTGGAGGTTAAGAAAGGGAAAGTCCAAACAGGTTAAGGGTGACCATATGTTGGAAGGTGGGGAGTCTATCTATGGAAGTTGTTAGGATCGGTTGAATAGCTAGAGGGGGGGTGAATAGCGTTTCTCGATTTGTCTTGTTCTTTCTCTGCACAGAGATTAGCGGAAGCAAAAATATAAAAGAGAAAGAAAGAGATCAACGCTAACCCGGTTTGTTTACTTGGTCTCCACCTCCGCAGAGGTGACTAATCCAAGGATCCACACACACGCACACACCCGATGCACTATGAATCTTCTCCTTCTCGAAAACCTCGAAGGCGGAGAAACATTTACAATTCTTTAGATCTCCTCAAATATGATATGAAATACTGTTTATGAGAAGAGGAAGAATGCAGAGAATAGAGAACAAACAAGTTCTCAGAAGAAGCACAAAGAATGAAAGAATGGCGGAAAAAATTGAGTTGTTCTCGTGCAGGCTTCTTTTATAATCTCTGCAACATCAGTCGACTGCTGGCAGGGCCAGTCGACTGATGCCTTCAATCGGCAACAAAATCTCGCATTAAAGCGCATTAAATGCTTGCCTATTTTCTACAACGTTCAAATAGCAGTCGACTGTCCAAGACCAGTCGACTGGCAACAGTCGACTCACCATAACACCAGTCGACTGCCCAATCGACTCCTGTCTTCCTCTGGCTCGACTGATCTTTCTGTGTGCGTCTGATTTATGAGCAGTCGACTGCTGGCAGGGCCAGTCGACTGGTGAAGCTGAAAAATCCCATTTCAGCTTCTCTTGACCTAGACCTCGGCCTTCAAACACCTCCCACAGCCTCATGCCTCCCTGCACTAGCCTGAGATGCTTCCATCAGCTTCGTCATGTCAAGTCTTTGCCAAGACCACCCTTGGACTTCTTCTTGCCAAGACCACCCTTGGACTTTTCCTTGCCAAGACCACCCTTGGACTTCTCCTTTGCCAAGACCACCCTTGGACTTTTCCTTTGCCAAGACCACCCTTGGACTTTTCCTTGCCAAGACCACCCTTGGACTTTTCCTTTGCCAAGACCACCCTTGGACTTTTCCTTTGCCAAGACTACGCTTGGACTTTCCTGCAAACTTGCATCACACATGTTAGATCAACAAGTATTGCCTAACTTCAAATATAGTTTAGCCAAACATTGAAACTCAATGCACTTGGGGCAAATATTGCACCAACAGAAGTGACTAATCCTAACTGAAAGTTAGGCACAAGTAAGCCTAATAGGTTAGACCTATAGGGTAAGACTTAAGTGAGCCTAAAGTTTGACAAACTATAGGTAGGCTTAGGTAGGCTAATCTTGTAGGAACCAGGAGATGAAAGCAAGACTAAAAAAACATAAGAGGAGCAACCGAAGTAGCTGAACCAAGCTTGGGGTCAACTTAGGTTAAACTCGAGTTGACTAGATTCAAGTGCCCAGATGTTACCCCAAGCGCCCGGACGATCCAAGCGCCCCGGATCCAGGCGTTCGGATGTTACTCCAAGCGCCCCTGGATGGTCTAGGCGCCTAGATCAGGACGAATCGGCCCTGATAGACCGACGAAATTGGATCAAAATAGGATTAGTTCTAGGCACCCGAATAAGAATCCAAGCGCCCGGAAGAGTCTGTATAAGGGTCTCAATGTGCACCACAAGGAGCAACACTAATTTTTCAAATACTTTATCTTACGGTGCTGCTGAATGCGAACAAGACCTAACTCGTGCGACCAGAGAAGCTCCAGGAAGGGTGCACTACCCTCGAGGACTTCCGGAACAACCTACATAATTGCTTGGTTACTTTCTTTTTAGTCTTACATCTTGTATTTAATATTATTATTATTGGACTGTAAGATGAGTTTCTCCGCCTTTGGACAAAAGTCCCGAAAGGAGATCATTAGTAGATAGGCGTTTTTCAGTGCATAGACCTTGGACGTACTAACCCTGTGAGGTTGGAAACTAAGTAAAATTTGCATGCCCCTCTGTCTTATTACTAATATCCACTACAAGTTCTCTGTGTTAGTAAGAACAAACAAATGAAAGCAATGAGCGCTATTCACCCCCTCTAACGCGCACCAGTCCTATAAAGCCATTTGTTAAGAAAGAATAAAAAGCCGTGATGGTGATTGACTCTTCGAAGAAAGGTTCTAAGAAGAGAAAATCAAAGAATCAAGTTAAAGGAAAGAAAAAAGTCAAGAAAGAAGAACCGACACCAAAAGAAGTGTGTCACCATTGTGGCAAAGTGGGACATCGGTGAAGAAATTGTAAGATTTATCTTGAGTTCATGAAGAAGAAGGCATTCTAACCCCAATCTCCTTCAAGCATGCTTGGAGAGACGATCGATTAACTTCTTATATATGACATTGTCGCCTTGGCCATAAAGTAAGAAATGCATGTCTGAGTTACACAAATGTGAAATTCTGGATATATTTGAATTGGATTAATATGATACATGTAATTCATGCTTAAAAAGTAAGATGACTAAGTTACCTTTTAATGGAAAAGGTGAACGAGAGAATAACACTTTGATCCTTATACATGTTGGGAAACACTAGGAAATCCGTTCCGGTAAATCCTTGCAGAACAAAAATTTTTCGGAAGCGGATTTAAGTTGCCCTCATAGTTAATCAAACCAAGGTTTGATCAACGCATTAAGATCATTGGGCTCTTGTGTTTGGTTTACAGGATCCAAGATAAAGGGAACAATTTATTTAAAGCGGAAACAATAAATTTGCACCTTTTGTTCGGGATGCCTTGAGGAAGAAGATAACCTCTTGATCTTCTGCTGTATGTCCTCTCCTCTTCTCGAACGTTGTGTGGACAACGATCCTTCGAGATATCTCCACCAAAACTCTTCTCTCGGATGGCAAGAAACACGAGCAACTAAGCTTCTCTTCCTTTCCTTTTCTTCTCTTCTCTTCTTGATTTTGGCCGCCGGCTCTAAGGGGAAAGAAGATCAAGGGAGCCGGCCCTAGAAGATCTAGAAGAGGAGAAGTAGAGAACCAAACCTAGGGAAGAAGATATCCCTAGGTTGCGCCGGCCCTAAAAGGAAGAAGATAGGAGGTGGGCGGTGGAAGAAGTTAAGGGGAGAGCTCTAACTCTTGCCGCCGGCCCTAGGCTTCAATCCAAGAAAGAATTGTGTTGTAAAGCCTCCTCTAAGCCCCTTTTTATATTGCCAAGCCATCATGGAAGTTTAGAAAAATTCTAATAAATTTTCTTATCCAGATTCAGTTTAGAAAAATTCTAATAGAATCTAAAAGAAAAATTTATTAAAAGCAATCTAATAAACTTATCTTATCTAGATTTATTTTAGAAATAAATCTTTTATAAGATTTTATTAGAAAGATTCTAACAATCTTATCTTATCTAGATTTATTTAGAAATAAATCTTTTAATAAGATTTTATTAGAAAAAAATCTAATAAAATCTAATCGGATAAGATTAGTTATCTTTTTAATAAATTTCCATTTTATTAATTTTGTTCTTATCTTTAACAAAATCTTTTTAATTATATCTCGCTAATATTTAGCGAGATTCCATAATTAATATTTTGTTAATTTAACAAAATTAATTTACAAAATTTTTTAACAAATTTTGTCTGCGGAAGAAATAGAATTCTTTAATAGAATTTTGTAACGGAAATTCTTAACAGAATTTCTTAACAGAAATTCCTAACAGAATTTTTTTTCTCCGAAAAAATTCTTAATAGAATTTTTCTTCCAGAAAAATTCTCAACAGAATTTCTTAACAGAAATTCCTAATAGAATTTTTTTTTTCTTAGAATTTTTCTTCCAGAAAAATTCTCAACAGAATTTCCTATCCGAAACTCTTCCAGAATTCTCTTAGGTGGATTCGAGGATTTTCAGAGGCTACAGTAGGGACCTCGAGGAGGAATTGGTTTTGGCCTCCCGATGGGCTTAAGCTTCCCATGTTCCTCCTGAACACACAGCTTAAGTCCATCAATAATAACTCATTCCACTAAAGAGTTATTATTGCACTACCGCACCAATCCCATATTATAATATGGGCTCCTTCTTACTATAAGTACATTAATCTCCCTATGTTTAAGATATCGTATGTCCGTCAATTAAATGAGTTACTGACAACTCGAATTTAATCAACTTCTAATCCAAGAGTAGTACCACTTAACCTTTGTTATCATGCGGAACTAAGTCCACCTGCAGGGTTTACATGATAATCCTTTATGAACTCCTCAAGGCCCAACATCAACCAAATATGATTTTCTTTTCAGAATATTGCATAACGGATGTTCATACAAAAGCTAGGCTTTTAGTATACCTCCCAACAATACCAATGTATGTGGACCCATGTCGAAGAAGTTATAACTACTTCATCACCTTCATCAATGATCCTTCACGATATGGATATGTGTATCTATTGAGATACAAATTTGAAGCTATTGAAAAGTTCAAAGAATTTAGACATGAAGTAGAGAAACAACTTCGTAAGAGTATTAAAATACTTCGATTAGATCGAGGTGGTGAATAAACCAAGAATTTCAAGATTATCTCAGGGATAATAGAATAGTATCTCAATGGACTCTGTCTTATACACCACAACATAACCGGAAGTCAGAAAGATGAAACCAAACTTTGTTGGACATGGTTAGATCAATCATGAATTATGCGAGTCTTCCCAAATCCTTTTGGGGTTATACACTCGAGAAGGTTGCTTACTTGTTAAACAAAGTCCCGACTAAGGTAGTCTCTGCGACTCCATATGAGATATAGAATGGTAAAAAATCTCATTTATCTTATTTGAAGATATGAGATTGTCCTACTTATGTGAAGCAGATTGTATCAGATAAAATTGATGCTAAGTCTGATAAGTGTCTATTTATTAGATACCCTAAGGAAACTAGAGGTTATCAATTCTTTCAATCCTTGGAACAAAATGTGTTTATTTCAAGGCATGTTATTTTTTTAGAGAAAGAGTTCCTTTTATAAGAAAATATTGAGAGTGAGGTTGAACTAAGGGTAGTTTAAGAAACTCCAATAAATACACAAAACACGTCTAATATATACCCACTGTAAGATACTGATAAGTTAAAGTTTTATGCATTTTTAATCGATTCAATTTTGGATTTTTGCATGAAAATAAATTGTTAAATGAATCAATTTGATTATATTTGTGTCATGTGGTATATTGAAGGATTGATTATAATTTCTACGATTTAATGGCAAATTTTACATTAATTGAGTTTATTTGATTTTAGGGCTCAAATCGCATCAAGTTCGAGTTCAATGGCAATCAAATCGAGCCAATTTGCCCAAATTGATCAAGCCAACATGGAGGACATGACCTAGCCCAAGCCCGATCAAGATCCCTCAAATTTTTATAAGCCCTAGACTGCCCTAAAGCTCTAGATCAAGTTTTGATTACCAAATCAAAAACGGACGGCCCAGATCCTTCAATTAATCAACCGGGTATATAAGCCAAAAATCACGAAGTGAACAATGGCTGCGCCACTGTTCATCTTCGTCCCGACACCAATCCTCTGCTCGGCGACGTACGGATAGGGCCATCCCTCTTCCTCCCAAACCTTTCCCATTGCCATCCTTGATCCATGAGGAGTCCAAAGCCGGGCGATTGGGTGAAATCCTGCAACTGGAAGGTGTGCAACGACGAGGGTTTCACCAGCGACGTTCACCCTTGTTTTTGCTTGTTCCGGCCACTTGCTGCACAAGACGAAGCCGCGATTCGTGGAGGGGTTCTCCTAGGATCACGGAGCTCCCTTGAATCGTCAGTAAACCAATCGGAGCAAGAAAAAGCTGAGGAATCTAGTTTTGCATCTCAAAATAGCCTTGTACCGAGCTCTGTTTGCGCCAGAAGAGGGATTCTTCGGTTCTTCAGGGTTCAGGCAGCCAGCAAACCACCCGACGACCACGTTGAAGACTCCAAATGGATCAGTGAAGCCGCATTGTGGATTTACCAGCTCGATTGGGACCGAGATGAGGAGAAACAATGAAAATGGGGAGAAGAGGATGAGTTTATGTTTTGTTCAAACTGTTTCTGCACATTTCATTTCTGAAATTTCATTTCTGAAATTTCATTTCTGAAATTTCATTTTAAACTTCGTTAATCAATCCTTACGGTTGTGAATTCAAATTATTGTCTAGACCATTGGATTTTTTTTTTGTTAAACTTGCTGTTTTGAAGTGTTTTTGATATCTAGATTTTGGTAGCTTAGCATTTGGGTAAGTGAAGTTCTGATTTCTGATTTCATGGCACTATTCTGTGCCAACCTGCAAATGACTGTATCAGAGTTAGTTTAGCTTGGCTTGAAGGCTTGGTTGCATTTTGGGAATTACCCATCTGGTTTTAGTGAATTTGAATTGATTTGTTTCATCTTGCTTGCATCTAGTGCACTGATCTCCACTTAGATTCAATTTAGGTTTAGTTTCAGATTTTAACAATAAGGTTTCTGATAGTTTTTTTTTTGCATTACTGCATTTAGATTATTGTTAGGATTTTTATCATTGTATTTTGATTTCAACCAGCATTAGATTTGCATCCATTTAAATCATTGCATTCTTTATTTTCATTTCATTCCAAAAATACCAAAATCCCCATTTTACATCTAGAAAACCCAAAAATAATGACACCCAAGCTTGAATTGAACAATTGTCTACTAGTCCTTGGAAAAATACGACTCGAGGCCCCTATACTTCATTTATTTGAATTTGTTATGGGTTTTCGATAAATTTATAAACTCTAATTTGCAACCCTACTCATGACACATAGCAAATCTAGGGTTGTCAGATACTAGAAATTTTAGGATTAAAATTAACCAAATTAAAGGCTGAGATTTAATTGGGCGGGATTAAGTGGACTGAAGCCCAAATTAAAATCGCATCCTGTCATACAAAAAATATAAAAAACAGATCTCCTAGCAAAAGAGTAGAAATATGCAATATAAAAGAATAAGGTGTGACAAAGTGTAGCATATGTAATGAATCACAAGTAGATGAGCGTTAAAACAAGGCTAAAGTACTATATATGATCTACGCTCATCAGGAAGTCCTGATTTGGAGGATCAGACGGAAGTCTTGGCAGAGTCAACGTGCACCAGGCAGAAGTCTGGACTTGGTCAGGAGGACCAAGTTGTAGAAGGATTGGACTTGGTCAAGAGGACCAAGTTGCAGTAGAAGAATGGACTGATCAGGAGGATCAGTTACGTTCAAGTCCTGGGGGGCAACGACAGAGCCGAGCACAAGTCCAACAAGTATGGAGGACTTGGTTGGCATGAATTCTCCAGAATGGAGTGGGTTAGGCTAACCCAAGATTTCGGTAGAAATTTAAAGTTAGACCCACTAGGTAAGACTTTAGGTTATTGTATTTGCTTGCTTGTATGCTTGTCTTGCAGGAACCAGGAGCTAGAAGCAAGAGGAAAAAGCAGAGGGGAAGCAAGCAAAGTCAACCCAAAGTCAAGCTCAAAGTCAACTCTGGTCAAACCTGGGTTGAGTCGACTCAGATTGGATTTTGAGTCGACTTGGCACTGGAGTCGACCCAGATCGGGTTTTGTGTCGACCCAGGCTGACGCAGAGTCAAAACTTATCAGACTCGGCATTGGAGTCGACTCAGATCGGATTTTGAGTTGACCCAGGCTGACGCAGAGTCAAGATCTTATCGCCGCTAACGCCACACAAGCTGGAGTCGACCCAGGAGTCAAGATGAGTCGACTCAGAGAGGAAATCGACGAACGGGATAAAATCTGATCTGCCACGCAGGCTGGAGTCGACCCGGATGGGCATCTGAGTCGACTCAGGAGGGCTATAAAAGGAGGTCACGAGCAGCAGCCAGAAATGAACATTCTTACGCCTTCCTTCCGATAAGAGCCGCTATTGAACGCAATCGAGGCCAACTTCTTGCAACCGGGGAAGATCCAGAAGGAGTGTGCGGCGCTCAGGACTTCCAGATCGGCTACCAAGAGTTTGCTTTTGTTTTCCTATTTTACTTTCCTGTTCTTTCATTGTTATTACTTTTAGGACAGTAAGACGGGTTTCTCCGCCTCCGAACGACGTTCGGAAAGGAGACCACTAGTGGACGGACGCCTCCCGAATTAGACCTTGGACGTACTAACCCTGGGGGGTTAGGAACCAAGTAAATTCCGCGTGTCCCCGTGCATGTATTTCTAATTCCGCTATTTAGTTTTGATAGTAACGAACGAAAGTGAAAAAGCGACACGCGCTATTCACCCCCCCTCTAGCGCGTAACATCGATCCTACAGAATTTACCTGATGCCAACCGAGTCCTCCTGACCCATTGGACTTTTGCTTGATTCTGTCGTTGCCCCCCAGGACTTGAACGCAACTGATCCTCCTAATCAGTCCATTTTTCTGCTGCAACTTGATCCTCCTGACCAAGTCCAGTTCGTCTGCAACTTGGTCATCCTGACCAAGTCCAGACTTATGCCTGGTGCACTTTGACTCTGCCAAGTCTTCATGCCTAGCCGCACTAGGACTTAACCTATTTTCTGCACACTCAATTCAACCTGGTTAGCCAAATCACATACTTAACTTGATCCTAGTTCCATAATCAAAACTCAGGTTTGATCTGCTAGTGCTTCCTGCACTTACAATTATGACCAATTTAAAAGGAGGAGAAGATTCGTCTCGCAAAGACAAATCAAACAAAAACTTGTTTGGATAAAATTGGAGGTCGTTTGGTTAGTAAACCAAATGAATCAATTATTACAGGAAAACCCTAAATTTTAAACTAGTTTAGCCCAAACCCTAGCCCCGATTTGAGAAGTTACTGTTACTTCTCAAAGAAAATAATAATAATAATAATAATAATCACAATTTCACGATTTCGCAACCGCACGAATGGTGCCCTCGGACGCCCGCGACCGTGCCTCTTTCTTCCCCCAATCGTGCGATTTCTTCAGTAGCTTCTTCCTTGCGCGCGCTGCGTTTGCCGTCGAGCCTGCCGTCGCTTCTCTTGTGCCGACGAAGACTATAAGAGGAGGCCGAGATCAAAGCCCTAGCCACCGTTCCCTCTGCTCGCGTTCAGCCACCGCTCTACCGCTGTCACGTGAAGACCAGCAGCCTTGCTGTCCTATCTGCCGCCTCCTCTCGTCCTCCTCACAACGAAGACCGCTGCCTTCATCGCCCACAACACGGAGAAGAAGCCCTGCGGACGCCAACCGCCACTGATTTCGTTCTGCCCCGACCCAATGCCACTGCATCATCGCCGCCTTCCTCAATTCAATGCCACCGCTGTCCTCCGCCCTTGCTTCCAGCATGGAGAAGAACATCGAAGCCTTCTGCCAGAACCACCGCCATTTGCCTTGGCCACCACACTCTTCCCTGCACCGCCAAAGCTCTGCCGCCACGTGGGAAAGAGGAGATCGGATCTTTGGGATGGAATTTTAGGGCTTCTAACTTGAGGTAAGTTTTGCTAGAATCAGATCCGAGTAATTGGTTCCAAGGTTTCTGAATTTTGGGGGGGGATTGTTTCGGTTAGATCAGTACATGATTAGGATGGCGATCGGGTGTTGAAGTTCATTAGGATGTTGTTAGGGAGAATAGGGTTTGCTGATTTGGGCGAGATTAGTGTGATTGCGGCGCTGATCTTTTCGTGAGTTGTCCTGTTTGATTAGGTTCCGGTAAGTTTTAATGATCGATTTGTAGAGTTAATTAATTGGTGTAGTGATAACTATAGAATTTAGTTTATTAATCAATTAATGTAATTAAGTAATTAATTTATTACAGATTTAATTATTAGTCAATTTGATTAACTAATTAATAGTTAATTAAGATGTAATTAAAGAAGGATTAATTACATAGGTTAATTTGATTAGTTGTTGGATTAATAAAGGATGAGTTGATTTGGGTTAGGGTTAACTCTTGATCCGGTTAAGGTTAACTTGTGTTAATTGGACTTGGTTAGGTTAAATTCGGTTGAGATGTGAGATTCAGTTGGGGTTTACGTTAGCATAGAATTTAATGTATTGTTGTACTTAGTGGGTATTATACGTTGTAATCTGTAGGACCTTGATTTGTGGATCCTGTTATACGGAGAGATTCTGGTTATAACGTGGGTCATATCAGGTGGGTACTCCTATGCTTGGTCAACACAGATCTTCTTTTTGTAATGCATGATTTAGTATAATCCTGTTATTGATGATCCTGTTGCTATCCTATTTGCTTGATTCGTTGCTTGACACTTACCGTTGAACTTGATATGATCTATTTATCTTCAAAACAGTCTCCTTAATTGTTGTTTATCTATGTTGGCTTATCATGATTGATGTTGCGCATATATTGATGATTATATGTTGAACTGTGCATCATAACATAATATGTTGTTGTTAACTCTCAGTGCTTGTGTGGGTGAGAGCATTATAGCACTGCCTGTGTGGGTGCTACCAGGACTAGCTAGATAGCTCTCCTGAAGACTGCCCCTCCCCCTCGCGTGTAGTGGCCTGTTGTTGGAGCGGATGATTCCTGCCGTGCATCCCAGTTCACTGCACATGTTGGGTGTTTGGGGATGTTGACGGCAGACGGTGATATTTTTCCCGCTCTCCACGCACATGTAGTGGTCTGTTATTCGAGGGTGTGCAGTTGTCCTGTCGTGTGCCCCAGTTCACTATACAGGTTGGGTGACTAGGGGTCGCGAGTACAGACAGTAACCATGCATGCATTTGTTGTTGTTTAATACATTTAAAGTTAATGTAATTGTGATATAATTGTTGCATTTGTGTGACATGACATACATTATTATAGGATACCATTAGTTGTAGGTAGTTGACCTTGTTTATATTGAGACTGTATACCTTTGATATCCATGCTTATATTCCTTTGATACCTTGTTATATTATGCACTTTCATTCTAGTACCCACTGAATATTTTTATACTTACCACCCAGACCCTGGGATTTTTTTTCTCCTCAGGTAGTAGATAAGGACAACGAAGTTTGGAGTTCTGTCGGATTGCCCCCATCTCACAGCAGGAACAAGATTTTGATTTTTGTAGTTTTATGTTGTATAGATTTGGATTTTGAGTTGTATCCGTCATATGAATTTCATCGTGGATGTTATCGTTATGTTTCCACTGCATTATTGTAGATTTTGGTATACGTTTGTATAATCGTGGTCGGTTTTTTGTTATTATAGTGGTATTTGTAGTTGATGATGAATTGTGTGTGTTATTGTGACCGTGTGGGCCTTTATCCATGTAGTTTAGTAGTTAATGTAACACCCGTATTTTCCTCACATAAGATTATTGGTTAGATTTAGAATATTTCATAAAGAGATAAGGGTTAATTATAAATTGTAGCGCTTAAAAATTCTCAAAAATAATTTTAGAAATATTCTATGATTTTTCAGGAATTTTAGAATATTTTTCTGGAATTTTTAGATTAGCGGAAGTAGCAAAAATAAATAGGAGCGTAAATGTCCTAGATGAGATTTGAACCCGCAACCTTTAAGAATTTGTAATTCTTAAAATAATTTCAATAACCAAAAGAGTCAGCAAGTCTGTTCCGAAAAAAAAGAACCGAAATTTAATTATAGTCGAGTTAGGTTTAAAAATCGAAAAATGTCCGAGGCTGGATTCGATCCTGCGACCTTTTAAAATTTAGGACTCTTAAGATAGTTCCAATAACCAAGTGCCCAGTAAGTCTGTTACGAAAAAGAAGAAACCGAATTTTATTTATCGACGAATTAGGTCTAGGAATCACTTAATATAAATAGGAGGCTTAAGAGAGGGTTTTCATTATCTTCGAAAACTCTTCCCTCACCTCTCGCCCAGAATGTCGTCGCCCTCCTTTCTCCTCCCTCTCGGCGCCCCAAACCCGAAGAACGAGGAGTCCGTCCCCTAGGATCATAAGGAAGACTTCTTCTACAAGGACGCTCCTCTCCGCGAGAAGAACGCGTAGACATAGGAAGATCGCCGAGGAGATTTTTTTTCTAACAGAAGAATTGTAAGGAAATTAGCGCAGAAGGTAAGTGCATCTCTCACCTGCAGTATGAGTAGTTCCGTTGTTTTCCGTATTTTTCCATAAACATGATTTTGTTAAATCATATGCATAATTTTGTTAAAGCATATGTAAATAGTAGAATTGCATGATATAAGAAGTAAGATATTGTAATATGAAAGAAAGTACTTTATTTTGATGTTGACAAGTACCGGACCGTGAGGTGTCCAAGGGATGGGCTCCATAAGTTGCCCCTAGGTCGCGAGGTGCCTAGTACGCTCTAATCGACTTCGGTGGCTAGCTACCCCGGACCGGTTAGGGATGCGCGCATTGGTACTTTGTCAGGGCCCAAATGATGGATGTTTAGTATGTTTAATTATTATGAAATAGTATGTTTTGAAAATCCCCTCACATGTTTAGATATGAACATTCATGTTGCATAAATCAGTTATTACGAAGTTTTCTATGGTTTTTGTGAGTTAGATGATGTACTTACTAAGCGTTGCTTATAGTTTGCATTCCTCATATTGCAGATAAATGAAAGGAAAAGTTATAGGAAAGAGGAGGCAGCTGGAGAAGTGTTTGATGTGTGGTGTCGGCGGAACCGCGGAATAAGATCAAGAATTATATAAATGTTTATTTTATGTCCAAGAATTTATATTTATTTCTTTTGCTTCCGCATGCTAAACAGAAAAAAGAAAAGTTTATTTGAGTTATTTTATTTAATGAGTAAAAGTTAAGGAAAGTTTAAGTACGTAACGTCTCCCTATTAGTATAAGAGAGAGGGGGGGCGTTACAGTTAATCACATGTATCATATTGTTGGTTTGGCCGTGTAGGCCTCTATGTGGATATGTACTTAAGAAAGTTGAATTGTTACAGGAGAGATGCTGCCAAAATTTTTCGGGCGGTCATCTCTCGGGATGTGATAATTTTTTATATCAGAACAAGTTCGGTTCTTTCAGGATTTGTCGTTGCATTTATCGTTGTTTCTTTTGCGTTTTGTCATATGTTGGTTTATTTGATCCAGATTGTGAGATGGGACAGACAGAGACATGATCTCCAAGCATTGTAAGTAAAACTAACTAGTATATCTTATTTGTTTCTTAAAAATTTATAGTATTAATGTTAGCGGAGGACATTTGATTTTATTATGGCCCTATACATCAGTATATTCATCAGTCGATAGTAGTATCTCAGAGTCAGAGTTCGGACATGTTGATGCTATGACTAGAGTAGAGGCACAGTGAAATTCATTAAGTATAGTATTTTAGCACTATATTAATAGAAAATTTGGGGATCCAAAATTTTAGGATTAAAATTAACCAAATTAAAGACTAAGTTTTAATTGGACGGGATTAAGTGGACTGAAGCCCAAATTAGTTAAACTCATTTAGAATAATGGGTCGGATTTAGAATTAGGATAAGATTATGACTAATTAAAAAAGGAGGAGAAGATTCGTCTCGCAAAGATGAATCAAACAAAAACTTATTTGGATCAAATTGAAGGTCGTTTAGTTAGTAAATCAAATGAATCAATTATTATAGGAAAACCCTAAATTTTAAATCGATTTAGCCCAAACCCTAGCCACGATTTGAGAAGTTACTGTTACTCCTCAAAGAAATAATAATAATAATAATAATAATAATAATCGCGATATCACGATTCCGCAGCCGCGCAAATGGCGCCCTCGGATGCGCGCGACCGCAACTCTTTCTTCCCCCAACCACGTGATTTCTTCGGCTGCTTCTTCCTCGCGCGCGCCGCATTTACCGTCGAGTCTGTCCCCGCTTCTCTCGCATCGACGAAGAGTATAATAGGAGGCCAAGATCGAAGCCCTAGCCATCGTTCCCTTTGCTCACGTTCAGCCACCGCTCCGCCGCCACCGCGTGAAGACCAGCAGCCTTGCCGCCCTATCCGCCGCCTCCTCTCGTCCTCCTCACAACGAAGACCGCCGCCTTCGTCGCCCATAGCACGGAGAAGAAGCCCTACCGCCGCCAGCCGCCGCTGATTTCGTTCTGCCCCGATCCAACGCCACTGTATCGCCGCCGCCTTCCTCGATTCAGTGCCACCACCGTCCTCCGCCCTTGCTTCCAGCATGGAGAAGAACGCCAAAGCCTTCTACCAGAACCGCCGTCGTTTGCCCTCGCCACTACACTCTCCCTTGCTTCGTCGAAGCTCTACCACCGCCGGGTGGGAAAGAGGAGATCGGATCTTTGGGATGGAATTTTAGGGCTTCTAACTTGAGGTAAGTTTTGCTAGAATCAGATCTGAGTAATTGGTTCCAAGGTTTCTGAATTTTGGTGGGGTTGTTTCTGTTAGATCAGTTCATGATTGTTGGGACGGCGATCGGGTGTTGAAGTTCATTAGGATGTTGTTAGGGGGAATAGGGTATGCTGATTTGGGCGAGATTAGTGTGATTGCGGCGTTGATCTTTTCGTGAGTTGTCCTGTTTGATTAGGTTTCAGTAAGTTTTAATTATCGATTTGTAGGGTTAATTAATTGGTGTAGTAATAACTATAGAATTTAGTTTATTAATCAATTAATGTAATTAAGTAATCAATTTATTATAGATTTAATTATTAGTTAATTTGATTAACTAATTAATAGTTGATTAAGATGCAATTAAAGAAGGATTAATTACATAGGTTAATTTGATTAGTTGTTGGATTAATAAAGGATGAGTTGATTTGGGTTAGGGTTAACTCTTGATCCGGTTAAGGTTAACTTTGTGTTAATTGGACTTGGTTAGGTTAAATTCGATTGAGATGTGAGATTCGGTTGGAGTTTATGTTGGCATAGAATTTAATATATTGTTGTACTTAGTGGGTGTTATATGTTGTAATCTGTAGGACCTTGATTTGTGGATCCTATTATACGGAGAGGTTCTGGTTATAACATGGGTCATATCAGGTGGGTACTCCTATGCTTGGTTAACACAGATCTTCTTTTTGTAATGCATGATTTAGTATAATCTTGTTATTGATGATCCTGTTGCTATCCTATTTGCTTGATTCGTTACTTGACACTTACCATTGAACTTGATATGATCTATTTATCTTTAAAACAGTCTCCTTAATTATTGTTTATCTATGTTGGTTTATCATGATTGATGTTGCGCATATCTTGATGATTATCTGTTGAATTGTGCATCATAACATAATATGTTGTTGTTAACTCTCAGTGCTTGTGTGGGTGAGAGCATTATAGCACTGCCTGTGTGGGTGCTACTAGGTCTAGCTAGATAGCTCTCCTGAAGACTGCCCCTCCCCCTCGCCTGTAGTGGCCTGTTGTTGGAGCGGGTGATTCCTGCCATGCATCCCAGTTCATTGCACAGGTTGGGTGTCTGGGGATGTTGACGGCAGACGGTGATATTTTTCCCACTCCCCACTCACGTGTAGTGGTCTGTTGTTGGAGGGTGTGGAGTTGTCCTGTCGTGCACCCTAGTTCACTGCACATGTTGGGTGACTGGGGTGGTGAGTGTAAAGAGTGGTCATGCATGCATTTGTTGTTGTTTACTGCATTTAAAGTTGATGCACTTGTTGTAATATGATTGTTGCATTTGTGTGACATGACATACATTATTATATGATACCGGTTAGTTGTAGGTAGTTAACCTTGTTTATATTGAGACTGTATACCTTTGATATCCATGCTTATATTCCTTTGATATCTTGTTATATTATGCACTTTCATTCTAGTACCTATTGAGTATTTTTATACTCACCACCCAGACCTTGGAGTTTTCTTCTCCTCAGGTAGTAGATAAAGACAACGAAGTTTGGAGTTCTGCCAGACTAATCTCATCTCACAACAGGAAGAAGATTTTGATTTTTGTGGTTTTACGTTGTATATATTTGGATTTTAAGTTGTATCCGTTATATGGATTTAATCGTGGATGTTATCGTTATGTTTCCACTGCATTATTGTAGATTTTTGTATATGTTTGTATAATCGTGGTCGAATTTTTATTGTTGTAGTGGTATTTGTAGTTGATGATGAGTTGTGTGTGTTGTTGTGGCCGTGTGAGCCTTTATCCATGTAGTTTAGTAGTTAATCACATGTATCATATTGTTGTTTCGGCCGTGTAGGCCTCTATGTGGATATGTACTCAGGAAAGTTGAATTGTTATAGCGGAGATGCTGTCGAAATTTTTTGGACAACCATCTCTCGGTGTTGGTTTATTGATCCAGATTGTGAGATGGGATAGACAGAGACATGATCTCCAAGCATTGTAAGTAAAACTAACTAGTATATCTTATTTGTTTCTTAAAATTTTATAGTATTAATGTTAGCGGAGGACATTTGATTTTATTATGGCCCTGTACATCAGTATATTCATCAGTCGACAGTAGTATCTCAGAGTTAGCTTCATCCAAAGCATAGGCAAGAGTACTATATCCTCGTCAGATACCCAACTGACCAGTGCAGAGTTCGGACATGTTGATGCTATGACTAGAGTAGAGGCACAGTGAACTAAGGGATCGATCATTCGAAGTATAGTATTTTAGCACTATAGTAGATAGATAGAAAATTTGGGGATCAAATTTTTATTAGTGGAGGAGAATGTAAGATAT
>NC_133880.1:11876031-12006753 GCF_044706935.1 Curcuma longa | reverse complement strand
TTACTATTCGACAGGCAGGAAATTTAATTTTTCCATGAATTATTATATAAATATATTATATATTTAATAGATTCTAAAACGGAGGAATTATTATATTTTAATGATATATATTTTCCATATTTAGTAGCGTACGGAACTCTTTATATAGTACGGAGGATCTTTGTCAGAAGATATAGCAATTTAGATTCCCGACATGAATCTTGCGCCATGGCTGCTCTTTCTTCTCCTCGCCTTCTTCTCGAATCCCTCCGTCGCCTCTCCTTCTTCTTCTGCGAGCCGTTACATAATTCAAGTGGAGGAGCCGATTGAGCCGCTGACGGAATCGAGCCTGAGGAGGTGGCACGAGTCTTTCCTGCCGCCGGCCGCCGAGGAGTCTGGCGGCGATCGGCGGCTGCTGCACTCCTACAGCGAAGTCTTCAGCGGGTTCGCCGCCATTCTGACGGAGGAAGAGCTACAGGCGGTGGGGAAGAAGAAGGGCTTCGTGCGCGCGCTCCCCGACCGCGTGCTGCGCGTGATGACCACCCACACGCCGGATTTCCTCGGGCTCCAGGTCGGGAAGAAGGGGCTGTGGGACGACTCGAAGCTCGGGAGCGGAGTCATCGTCGGAGTCCTCGACACCGGCGTGACGCCCGGCCACCCTTCCTACGACGACGAGGGGGTCCCGCCTCCTCCCTCGAAGTGGAAGGGCAGGTGCGAGTTCGAGACCGGTTGCAACAACAAACTCATCGGCGCCAGGTCGATGCTCGGCGGTGGGGGTGGGAGTCCTCCGTGGACGACGGCGGCCATGGGACCCACACTTCCGCCACCGCCGCCGGTAACTTCGTCCGCAACGCTAGCTACTTCGGTTTGGCCGAAGGCACGGCCGCCGGGATGGCCCCTCGGGCTCACCTGGCCATCTACCAGGTCTGCCTCGGCGACGGCAGCTGCAGTTCCTCCGACATCCTCTTCGGGATGGAAGCAGCTGTCAAGGACGGCGTCGACATCCTCTCTATCTCGCTCGGCGGCCCTTCCGTACCTCTCGACCGAGATGCCATCGCCATCGGTTCGTTCGGGGCGACCAGGAAGGGCATCTTCGTCAGCTGCGCCGGCGGCAACTCTGGACCTGACTACTTCACCCTCTCCAACGAGGCGCCGTGGATCCTCACCGTGGCGGCCAGCAGCGTCGACCGAAGCTTCAGGGCCTCCGTGAAGCTTCCCAACGGGAAGGTGATCCCCGGAGAGTCTCTGGACCAGCCAGGCAACTTCACTACAAGCTCTCTTCCCCTGTACTACAACCCCGATTCGCCGACCTGCGACAGGGATCCTCCCGATGGTAGCCACAGGGGCAGCGTCTGGGTCTGCGAAGCCGGCGACAGCCGTCCCGCAGATGTGGCAGCGTACGTCAAGTCCCTCGGCGCCAGCGCGTTGATCTTCATTTCCTCCAAGGACGCCGGCGCCACCGTCCTGATCAGGAAGATGGACTTCCCCGCAGCAGTGATCGCCAACCAATACGGCTCCGACCTCAAATCGTATTTGAACTCATCTTCCGACCCCTCCGCGTCGATCATCTTCGACGGAACGGTTCTCGGCGAATCCCCAATCCCCGCCCCCGCCGTGGCTTACTTCTCCTCCCGGGGGCCGTCGCAGGCGACGCCGGGAATCCTCAAGCCAGACATCTCCGGTCCGGGCCTTAACATCTTCGCCGCCTGGATTCCTTCCGAAGACGGCCCGCAGTACACCATCATCTCTGGCACGTCCATGGCCACGCCTCACCTCAGCGGCGTCGCCGCGCTCTTAAAGGCTGCGCACCCTACTTGGTCGCCGGCAGCTATCAAGTCGGCGATCGTCACCACTGCAGACGCCGGCGTATCCAACGAGTGGCTCGAGCCGGCGTTCTATTTCGCCAAGGGCGCAGGACACGTCAACCCTAACAAAGCTTCCGATCCCGGCCTTATCTACGACATCACCGTCGACGACTACCTCCTCTACATATGCGGCAAATACGGCGAAGAACGCGCCAGAAATATAGCGCGCAAAATGGTCGTGATCTGCTCGAAGAGCGCGACGGAAGCGGAGCTAAACTACCCGTCGATTCTACTGTCCCCCAAAGGCGGAGAGGCGGCCAAGGTGAACCGGACGGTCACGAACGTCGGACCGGCGAGATCGAGCTACAAGGTGTCGGTGACCATGTCGGAGACTATGGCGTCGGCTACTGTCACCCCCGAGACGTTGACGTTCACCGAGCTGAACGAGCAGAAGTCGTTCAGCGTGAGCGCGGTATGGGCCGGCGGCGGACCTCCCGCCGGCAATCAATTCGTGGAGGGGAAGTTGACTTGGACCTCCGATGATGGTAAGCATGTGGTGACCAGCCCCTTGGTCGTCTCCGCCATTGAGTGATACAGCGCTAGCTCGAGCTTGTTGTCTTCTTCCTTGCAAATATTATTCCTGGTTTTTAATAATGATTGAATGAATAACGCTGTGTTTGGGTATTAGAGCATCCCCAATGCTCATTTGTTATAACACCTAAAATTAATAATTAAAAAATAAAAAAAATACATGTGAGATGAGCCAGTCAGGGATTGGCCCATCCTACTGCCACGTTCAAAACATATAACACCCCTCCACATTGCTTATTAACATTCATGGGGTGTTATTAACACCTCATTAACAGTGTTGCTGATGCTCTTAGAAAGTTCATTGATGGAAGGAAAGAGAAGGGGAGCGAAGAGGGAAGATAATTATTTATGTTCTTTTTATTGAATTAGGAGGTAGGAAAGATTTATTAACTTAATATGTATTATTTTATTTGGAAAGAATGAAAAGAGAATAAAGATTAAATATATAAAATTATAAAAATATTTTTACTTTTCAAATTAACAATGATTTTAATTTTTATAATATTAATATTTATTTTATAAATATAAATTAATTATTTTTTAATAAAAATTAATTCTTTTATAAAAGAGTTCATCGTATCAATCGTTATTCTATTAGATGAACTAATAAATTATATTCATAAATTTAATTTATATATTTTAAGTGAACTACATGTTCAGTGTGCAAACTTCGACGCATTACTTTGAGAAGGTATTACTCTACTATTTTTTTTATTTTATAAGTTTTTCATGAAACATCATAAATGTTATATTATTGCAATATATAATAGTGATTTGAAGCGATTGATATATTCACAACTGGAGAATGATTAGCATACGAATTTATTGAACAAAGAAAAAAATTATAATTATCTAACAACAATAAGAGATTTCGATGAAGAAGAAAGGAGTGAAAAGATCGCATTTAACGAGAAATTTAAAAATTTTAGATTAAATAAATTAAATAAGTTACATGAAAATTAATATTTTAAACAGGGATAAAATTTAAATAAATAATATTTAGAATTTCTTCCCTTTCCTTACAACCCAAATTGGAGTGTAAGAAAATCTCCCTTTTTATGAGTAAGAAAGGTTAAAACTTACCCTTCCCTACCCTCTCACTCCTTTCCAAACAAGGTTAAAAGTTCCCCTTCCCTCGTCTACTCCCAAACAAAGTGTAAGTATTAGTAAAAAGGAATCAATCATTTGCAATATTTCATTCATCCTTAAGTAACATATTTATAGTCTAATTATATAATTCAAACAAACCACTGACTCAACTAATATCAAATACATCTAACATAAATCAATTTTCTTTTTGCTCAACCTACGAACTACATCATAATCATTTATCAACACTTCCTTTGATTCAAAATTACAAACACCAAGATGCAATCTGAAATAAATAAATTTATCCCTTTAAAGTAACTTTGTCAAAATATTCGTCACTTGTTCATGTGTGTTACAGTATTTCAACTCAATTTGTTTATATGCAACTAAGTTGATTTTTTTTTTATTATTGCAATTGTTGTCTTGTTATCATAAAAAAAATATTAATTGCATCTTCTTGTTGTTGGTAAAAATCTATTAGTACTCTTCTAACCCAAATTGCTTAACATGCTGCTATATATTCTGCTTCTGAAGAGGATAGTGTTGTAATAGCTTGGCAGGGCCGACTTTAGGCATAGACCATTAAAGCCTATGCCTAGGGCCCCAATTTTATTGAGACTCAATTTTTTAAAGATTTCGTAAAGATTTTGATATGATTCCAATATATTTAATATTTCTTAATTCTCAAAACTCTAATTTATTAGTTTCTTTATATTCTTCTTCTTCCTTCCTTATTAACCTAATAGTCTATTTTGCCCAACTTCAAACAGTTTACTCGTTTGATAGCTTATTTTCTCTCCTCAAGACATTTCCGAGGTCATCACAAGGGTGCAAGGAGAGGAACGATCAGAATTAAGATCCTTTGTTACAGATTTTTCAATGATTTTAAGATATAAAGGTATAGTATCAACTTCCTTATTTCCCTATCAAATCTTCTTTTTTATGCTTCTGTTAATTTCTTATTTTCTTATCGATGATTCCTGTTGTAAACATATAATCTTGATAGTTCCCATTAGAAGAAATTAAAATTTTCAGACTTGTTATGTCACCTGTGATTTATCTGAATATTTCATCTTTATTCTCAAAATTTTAGATTTTTTTATTCTGAATATTTCATCTTTATTTATTAAATTACTCTCATATTTTAATTACGGTAAAATTTCATCAATATAATAATTCTAGTTTCAAATTTCGTAGGTCATTTGTCAAACTTTGAAATATCATTAGATTAAAATTATAAGACATAAATTAAGTTTTATTCTTTTGCTAATGCATGGATAGCTTATAGAATATTACTGACCATACCTGTTAGTGTCTTCAGCGGAAAGAAGTTTTTCAAAATTAAAATTAATAAAATCTAATTTACGTTCAACTATGTCTCAAAAAAGATTAAATAATTTAGCAATATTATCAATTGAAAAAATTTATTATTAAAACTTGAATATAAAAATTTAATTAATAATTTTGTACCTCAAAAAACTAAAAAAATTAATTTTATATAAAAAATTTATTTTTAAAATTAATATTTTAATTTATTTTAAATTTTTTTTAAACCCATCATTGTTGGTCTCAAGTCTGAATAAAAAAGGGTGAGAAATTTTTTTTTAAAATAATAACAATAATTTAAAAAAAATTCGCCTAGGGCCTCCAGGAGGCTTGAGTCGCCTCTGTAGCTTGCTTCTTTGAACTCCATGAAATTGCTCCTGACTCAATATTAAAAACACTCGCTGAGGTGCTCTTTCGATCATCTATTGAACTTGCCCAATCACTATCAATGAACTCACAAAAATTATATTTTAAAACTTCAAAATACCAAATCATATAATCCATGGTTCCAACAACATATATAGCATAAAATTGTTTTAGTTGTTCCAAGAAGATGTTTTGTGAGAATTTGCATAAACTTGGAAATTACTAATAGAGAAAGTAATATATGATCTAGTATGATTTTAAAAAATTAAACCTCTAACCAAGCTTCTAAAATTTTTGACATTAGTCTTCTCTAAATTATCTTCCAATTGCAACTTCTCATTTATATTATAGACGTAGTAGCTGGATTGCAATTGAGTAAACTAAATCTTTTAAAAAGATTTGTTGCATAGTTTCTTTATGAGATAAAAATTTTATTAACTCCTAGAATCACTTCAAGACCAAGAAAATAAAACAATAATCTCATATTTGACATCTAAAATTTTTTCATCATATTAGACTTAAAATCAATCAGAAGAGCATTAGAGAAACTCATATATATTATGTCATCAACATAAAAATAGATAATAATATAATCATTTCTGCCTTATTTCTTTACATAAAGAGTGAATTCATTTTCACTTCTTGTGAAACTATTTTATCCAAAGTAGTCATCAATCTTGATATTGTTAGTACCGATGGATTCAAAATATCGGCTTTGTTCTTGGGCTCAACCCAAAAGGTCTCATACCAATGAAGATACTTTCCATTCTTTTAACCCCATGATCTTTTCCATGTACTTTAGATGTGGGACTATGTTTGCACCCTTGCAACCCAACAATATAATCTCCCCCTCAAACAAAGGACCACAGACCCCCCTCAACGTCGTTTTTGATGTCTGGATCCTCGATCCACCAGGACTTTTTGCCCCTCGGTCCACCCGACCTACTAGGACTTTCCACGTAGCCGCAGCTAGAACTTTTTGTCCCTCAGTCCACCCGACCTACTAGGATTTCTCACCTAACCGCAGCTAGAACTTTTTGTCCCTCGGTCCACCCGACCTACTAGGATTTCCCACCTAACCGCAACTAGGACTTTTTGCCCCTCGGTCCATCCGACCTACTAGAACTTCTCACCTGGTGTCTGGTCCTCCTGATTCAGACACGGGAGCACTCACTTCCTTTGTTTAAGGTTCAAACCACATGGTTAGATCTGGATCATGGCTCATCCGGCGGTTAGTCCGGTGAAGAACGGTCTCACTCTGATACCACTTGTTAAAACCGATGGATTCAAAATATCTCCACAATGGTATGATATTGTCCACTTTGGGCCTAAGCCCTCATGACTTTGTTCTTGGGCTCAACCCAAAAGGTCTCATACCAATGGAGATACTTTCTATCCTTTTAACCTCATAATCTTTTCTATGAACTTTAGATGTGAGACTATGTTTGCACCTTTGCAGTCCAACAGATATACTATGCCCGTGAGCTTGTTTTAACCCATAGAGTATTTTTTAATTTCAACTTGTACGCTTTCGCCTCTTTGCCTTCAATTATAAAATCTTCAGATTGAGCTACATAGATTTCTTCTTGAAAGTCTCCATTTAGAAATACATATTTGACATCAATAAGGCAATGAATAACATGTATGAGGATGACATTTTGTTGGCAATCAATATTAAAAGTTTACTATGTGAAACCAAATCATTTCTATTAGATAATTTTAAAATGGAAGACTTAGTGAAATTAAACATCTTTTGTTTTAGACATTCATATATGTCATGATCGTTTAAGGAGTATTCTTGGACTTTTACAAAAGTTTTATATTGAAAAGATGTTCATACGGTATGACATGCAAAATTGTACACTTGATGACACACTTATGTTTAAATCGAGTTTGAGAGTCTTAGAATTGGTCCTCTTCATGGATGACTAAAGGATGATGTAGAAGCAAATGATGCCTAAGTGATTATTGAGCTGAGGATGCCTTAGAAGAGGACCAGTACACTTAAGCAAAGGATGTGCAATGGCGTTGTGCGGTGCGATGGTCATTCACGATTGATAGACCCCAGTGGGAAGGTGTTCTAAAGGAAAGGAAACAATGTGATAGAGGCAAGATCTCCAACATGGTGATGGGGATTTCTCCAGAGTAGCTAAATGCGGAAGTAAATTGAGCTAGAGGCGGATCGGAGTGCATCATCAATGAGAAGTAAAATTGTGAGAACAAGTTGATTGGAGAAGAAGATATAGAACCAAACTAATTAGTTTATGTTCTAATACTATTTTATTGAACATAACAAGCAAACAAAAACATGATCTTTACCCATAAGATATGAATTTTTTTAGGGCAAAAACAAAAAAGGCATTCATTTTTCAAAAAAAAAATAATCAAAAGGGCATCTATCATGTTTCTTATATCGAAGAAATTCTTTCTTATTTCAATGTAGTTGTAGCAGCTATTTAATAGCTACTACAATGTGTAAAAATAAATAAATTCAACTCGGTCAAAAAAAAATTTATACATAGAACACTTTTATATCAAAAAATTATTTATTAAGTTGCTCAAAATTTATCAAATTGCTTCACCATGATAAAATTCACAATAAAACAATTATAATAATTATTAATTGCTTGCTACAATATTGTAATTAGATTTGTCATCCGCCTTGACTTTCGGACTGGCCCGCCTTTAAATAAGTTGATAAAACTTTAATTCAACCCATTTAAATTATTTGATAGGACCGACTAACTAGACAAATCCAACCCAAATTAACAGTTCTAACTATAACATGTACTAATTAATCGATATATTATTGTAGTAGTAATTAATGGCTGTTACATTATTTTTATGATATTTTTTGTCATATTAAGTGATTTTATATAAATTTAAATAATTTTAATTAATTTTTTATGTAAAAGTGTTCTATTTATTTTTTTTAGCAAGTTGAATTATTATTTTTACAGTTGTTGTAATACCTGCTACAATAATATTAAATTAAGATATTTTCGATATAAAAATATGATACAACACTCGTTTGACTTTTTTTTTACTCTGGGAAAAATTTCTAGAGTTACACAAAGGGACTTCGGAGGCTAAACTCGCCAAAAGAGACTTTCTCCGGAACCAATTAACCAACCTTTGGATGGAAGAAGGCGAAATGGTAGTGCATCTGCACTCCAAGATAAAAGGCTTAATAACTGAACTAACGAATCTCGGAGAAAAGGTAAGTAACCGAGATTTGCTAAGGTACGCTTTAAATTCATTCCCAAGAAATTCGGATTAGTCTTCCTTTGTCGATTCATTTTTTATTGCTAAGGATCTCGAGACAACTACACTCGAGAATCTATTTTCCACATTTGAACTTCACGAATCTAGACTTGTAGGAAATAGAAAGAGGAACAATGTAGCTTTGAACGTGAACACATCAGAATCAGAATCCATATCCTTGGATGACGAAGACGAAGAAAAATCGTACTTGGTAAGGAAATTTAAAAAGTTTGTTCAAACTAACAAGTTTTCTAGGATGCAGACAAAAAGACGATCTCCGAAAAGACGGACAGTCAAGTGCTACAACTGTGACGAAGAAGGTCACATAAAAGACAACTGTCCCCAACTCATAAAAAAGAAAGATTACCAAACTAAGAAGAAGAAAGCACTGAAAGCAACGTGGGACGACACGTCTTCCGACGATTCAGAACACGAAGAGTATGCTGGACTTGCTCTAATGGCAAGTCATCAAAAGGAGGATGACGAAGAAAGCACATCGGAGATGATCATCGATGAAGGGGGAGAGTCATCCGATGAAAGCAGCAGCGACGATGAATCACTAAGCGATAGGTATGACAACATGGTAAGTGAGGTATGTAAACTACCTCCTGACGAATTATTTTTTGCTATAAAATCTTTTTTTAATAATTTATGTAGAAATAGAAAAAAACTTTTGAATTTGAAAAAGTAATTATCTACATCATGTCCATTAAGCATGTTTGATAGAAATGAAAAATTAGAAAATTTAGTAACAGAAACTTTTTGTACAAATTCAAATTTCTATTTTTCACTTATACATAAATTTTGGATTTTTTTAATAGATTTTTTCTTTTCTATGAATTTTTTTATTAAAATCTGATTTTTTTTTTAATTTTAAATTTTGATAGAAAATTATTTTGACTAGATCTGATTTTTCCTGTTCTACACATTATGTGTTATCTTTGTAAAAAAAATCTATATTTTTTAATGTAATTTTTAATTTTAAAAATTCATTCTTCAAAATTTTATTATGTGAATATTTATTTTCTATAAATTTTTAAGTGAAAATTATATTTTAAATGTAAAATACTTGGCTAAGTCATTATTGACAACCAAATTTTTTATGATTTGTTCTACATTTATTAGACACTTAAAAAAATTTTAAGATTTTTTTCATTTTAAATCGGACTTGCATGTTTTTTTTACTCTTTACTTAGTTTTAAATACCCCGTTTTTGCTGTGATCAAAGGGGGAGAGTAGGCTAAAGTTCAGGGGGAAGTTATAATTTTGACATGCAAATTTCTTTTTATACTTAAATGTTTATTTAGTTTTATTGCTTTTATTATTTTTTGGTTTAACCCTAACTAAACTTAGGTTGATGCACATCAAAAAGGGAGAGATTGTTGGTGCCCCGGTTAGTTTTGATGTAATCAATCAAGTTAAGTTAGGTCCTGTGTTGTTCTAATCCCTTTGATAAGTGTGCAGGAACTTAGGTATAGAGGAAGTTGAGCGCAAGACGTAGTAGACGAGAAGGGTTGCGCGGGGAAGTGAGCCGACGGGCTTGGTGCAATTTGAGGGATGCGGAAGCTATGGAAAAGTACACCGATGGAGCGAGAAGGACGTGCGCGACGTCCGAGAGACGAGAAGTCGGGAGGAAGCACGCTCGAGGGGCGAAAGGCCGGGGTCGGATTCGGGTGAGCCTAACTCCGATTGATCAGAAATCACCCAGAAGATCTACCTATAAAAAGTCAAGCAAGTTGACTTTGACCAAGTCAACATTTGACTTGGACCAGGCTTAATTGGAGAGTGCAACATGCATGGCTTAATTGGAGATTAATTAATCATGTTGCATGGCTTAATTAGCATTGGAGACTTTTGCATGATTGGAGATAAACAAGTTGCATGGCTAAACGTTGCATGGAGATAAAATACACAACGTTGCATTAACGTTGCATGAACGTTGGAGACTTTATCTTTTATTAAAGAAAAGGATAAAGTTTATCCTTTTATCTCCAATCAATGTTTGAACGTTGCATGGCTTAAATCAATGTTTGAGATTTAAGGTTATCTCTGATCAACGGTTTGAATCGCGTCAACGGATCAACGACGAAGAGAAAGTTCATCTACAATCAACGATCCAGATCTATTCTCTTGGACTATAAATAGACTTAGAGTTTTAGAGTTAAATGATCAATTACTTTTGTAATCTTCTCTCTAAGTCTCTGTGCTTCAATTGTAAAGGCTTCTCCGCCTAAAGGAGTTTTTTGATTAAGCGTTAACTGCCTTGGAAGCAACGATCCAGTTGCAACCAAGTTTTTCTTAAAGACAAGTGCTAATTTTCTTAACCGCCTATTCACCCCCCTCTAGCCTGTCCAACCCGATCCTACAAGTGGTATCAGAGCGAGGCCGCTCTTCACCGAACTAACCGCCGGAAGAGCCATGATCTAGATCTAACCATGTGGGTTGAACCTTAAACAAAGGAAGTGGGTGATCCTGTGTCTGAATCAAGAGGACCAGACACCAGGCAGGAAGTCCTGGTTGCGGCTGGGCAGGAAGTCCTAGTAGGTCATGTGGACTGACAACCCTAGATTTGCAATATGTCACGAGTAGGGTTGCAAATTAAAATTTATATATCGAAAATCCACGATAAATACAAATAAATGAAGTATAGGGGTCTCGAGTCGTATTTTTCCAAGGGCTAGTAGAAAATCATTTAATTCGAGCTTACGTGTCGTTCTTTTTGGGTTTTTCGAATATAAATGGGGTTTTGAGGTTTTGGAATGAAATAAAATTTTGAATTCAGAAAATAAATAAAAGATGCAATTTAATAACCTAATGTTGAGCTGTTAAACCAAAGTGTCAAATAAACCTAAGTTGCAATTCAAGATTCTATCAAAACCCTAACGGTTTAAATCCTAAACTTAAATGCAATCTAAATGGAGTTCAATGCTATTGATTCGAATAGGGAAACAAACCAACAAGAATTAATTGAAACTAGTTATCTAATTCTAAAATGCAATGGAAAGGCTTACTCTAAACCATCTAACCTCAGATACATGCGGAAAACTTGGCACGGTACAGTGTTTTTTTTGGCACGGCACAGTGACAAGAAATTCGGATTATCAGATATCAAATTCAGAAATGGCACAAGATTAAATCCAACTATCAATAGGAATCTACAAAACGGAAACAGCTAGTAATGTTGTTAACTGATGATGCATTACACATGGATCGAATTGTGCAGAATCAACCAAAAAAATTCAGAAATGCAGAATGAAATGTGCTGAAACAGACAAACTAAGCATCCAGCCTTCCCTTCCCTTCGTGCTCCTCGGCTTGGTGTCAAACAAGCTTCACTGATCGATTAGGAGTCTTCAACGTGGTCTCTAGTTGGGTTTGCTAGCTGCCAGCGCTCGGAGAAGCCTGAAAAACCCTTCCAGAGCAAAATAGAACACTGCACAGTCGCGTTGAAGCTGGCAAAAACTAAATTCCTTGCTTCCACCGTGCTCCGATTGACTTGCTGGTAGTTCCGGGATGCTTCGTGCTCCTAGGATAACCCCTCAAAGGATTGCGGCGCCAGATTTTACTGTGGATGGCCGGAAAACGCAGAAACAGGGACGCGGGCCGCCGGTGAAACCCTTGCCGACGCGCCTCCTCAACTGCCAGAATATTCCCAATCGGTCGGTTTCGGACTCCTCGTCGATCAAGGATTGCAATGAGAAAGGTTTGGGAGGAAGGGAATGGCCGAGCTGCTACGTCCTTGCGTAGGAGATCGTTTCCGCGGGGATGATGAATAGTGCAGCCAGACACTGTTCATCGATTAATCGGCCGGTTATATACTGCTGATTAATCATTTAATCTCAGCCGTCCATTTCTGATCTGATGATGGAGCTTGATCTGGGGTTTTAGGGCAGCCTAGGGTTTGAAAAAAATTTATGGATCTTGATCAGGCTTGAGCTAGGTCATGTCCTCCATGTGGCTTGACCAATTTGGGCGAATTTGGCTCGATTCGATCGCGGTTGGACTCGATCTTGATCCGATTTGAGCCCTAAAATCAAATAAACTCAATTAATGCAAAAATTCACGATTAAATCATGAAAATTATATCAAGCCTCAAATCATGCAATATAAGACAAATATGATCAAATCGATTCATTTTAAAATTTATTTTCATGTAAAAACCCAAAAATAAATCGATTAAAAATGTATAAAACCCTAACTCATCATGGACCGAGGGGCAAGAAGTTCTGGTTGCGGCTGGGCAGGAAGTCCTAGTAGGTCGGATGGACTGAGGGGCAGGAAGTCCTCGTTGCGACTGGGTAGGATGTCCTTGTAGGTTAGGGTGGACCGAGGGACAGGAAGTCTTAGTGGGTTGAGGATTCAGACATCAAACAGAAGCTTTCCGTTTGAGGGTCTTTTGTTTAAGGGGGGCTTGTTGGGTTGCAAGGGTGCAAACATAGTCCCACATCTAAAACACATGGAAAAGATCATGGGTTTAAGAGGATGAAAGATATCTCCATTGGTATGATGTCTTTTGGATTGAGCCCAAGAACAAAACCATGAGGGCTTAGTGTAACGACCGCCCTTCTTACCCCTAAGGCGATCCGTTACTTATACTTGCTAAAATCTACTATTAATTTAAAATTTCTTACTATGTGATAGTTGAGTAAACACATGCTCTCAAATAAGTAACATAAAGTCTAAACATAATGGCAAACAATGGCCCAAACAATCATTACAATCGAAGAGCATGGAGAAGGGAGTAAAAATTCTGATTACACTGGTCCCAGTCGACTGGCACACTGGTCCCAGTCGACTGGCACGACTGGTCCAGTCGACTGCACACCATGGCGTTCCATGGCTTCTGTTCTTCTGTTCGAGGCCAGTCGACTGACTAGTCGACTGGACTCGACTGCGCAGGGCTTCTGTTCGAGGTCCACCAGTCGACTGGAACTCGACTGCACGCCTTCTGTTCGCTCCCAGTCGACTGACCAGTGGTCGAGCTCCCAGTCGACTGAAATCTGTCTCAGTCGACTGGGGTTTCTGAAATCCAAATTTTCAGATTTCAGAAACGTGCCAAGTCCATTCTACTTCGTACCAAAATCACAATAAACCTATAGTTAAGCCTTACCACAGGTATTAAATAATTCTAGACTATTAAACATATGTTTGCATGGTAATTAGGCATACTTTAGCAACTTCTAAGCATGGATTTAGAAACCTGGACATTGTATCAACGTGACACTAAAACTAAGCAATGCTATCAACTGGTTTCATCATAAACAGCATGTTAACATCCAAAATGGTTCCCTAACTTTAAACTTTGCATTTCACTCCTAATTAGCATGCACTTGTAATGTATCAACTATCAAGTAAAGCATAGAACTACTAGACAGGCTATGGCTATCATAATTCATGTTTGTTAACATTCTAAAAGTGCGGAAATAAACAACATATAGAAAACTAGTTTTTAGCATTCTCAATAATGTATTCTTCATAATGCAAGTTCCCAAGGCTCTTGATTCTATGTTCCACCACATCACACACTTCACATCGTCTCTGCCGCCTCCGCTAATCCAATTTTCCTTTGCCCTTATCTGCAGTATAAGGAAAATGAAACTATAAGCATAAAGCTTAGCAAGTACCATCCTACTCACAAAATAATACATATTTTGAAATCATGCTTTTGAAAAACACATGTAAGAAAACATATAATCTAGACAGATATCATGGCATACTCATCATAATAAGCACATGAACTAAAATCATAAACTACTAACTGATTTCACATGGCACTATAGAAATCTAACTGAACTAAGCATGATCTTAAAAATTGATTTCACTTAAAGCTAATAATGAACTTTTAAAAACTTATACATATAGTAAGTGAAAATACTAATCATCCTGCTGTGGGCCCGGCATTGTGCTAACTATGCGCGCATCCCTAAATAGATCCGAGGTAGCTAATCCCGAACCCATTAGGGTACTACTAGGCGATCTAGGGCCTAGGGGCGATCTAGGAGCCCACCCATGGACGAACTAGAGTCCAAGCACATGCCATAAAAAGTAAAATACTTTCTTAATAATTCTTTTCTTTAACCTTGCATCTACTAGGCGATCTAGGGCCTAGGGGCGATCTAGGAGCCCACCCAATGGACGAACTAGGGTCCATAATCACTGTGGCAAGGTAATCTACTTTCATAAACATGTTAAACATGCTAAAACTTATACTAGAGATTCTTAACATTTTCTCAAGCACCTTACGTGCCTAAAACTCTCTTCTTTCTTTAAGGACACACCCTAGGCACTTGACAGTGCGTCTAAACCCCAAACTAGAGGGGGGAGCACGTCTAAGCCCATCTAGTGGTGCCCTTAAAACCTGTAAGAGAAGTTAATCTCAACATACATGCATAAACTTGCGATTAACTAAAACTAGGATCTTATGCATACGAACGGAACTACTTATACTGCAGGTGAGGGGTACTTACATCCTGCGCTAAGTTTCCTTACAATTCTTCCGTTAGAGTTTCGGAGAAGAAGATCTTCTCGGCGATCTTCCTACGTCTACGCGTTCTTCTCGCGGAGAGGAGCGTCCTCGTAGAAGAATCTCTCCGGAAGCCTTTCTCTTGGCCGGCCACCACAAGGAAGAAGAGGGAAGGGGAAAAACTCGGAGAGGGAAGAAGAAAACCTGGTTTTCTTCTTGTTTCCGCCGACCAAAGAAAAGAAAGAAGAGAAAAATAGGTTTTCTCTCTCTAATTTCCCCTTTTATACTAAATTATCTCTTCATGTCTAACTTGACCGTCTAACTCGTATAATTACAATTGTTTCCCATTTATGATAGGAAATTCCTACTGGGGCACATGGCTAGCACAAATTGCTTAAGACTTATAACTGCTAGAGGTTCCGGATTTGAATCTCGCCTTAGCCATTTTACATTTTATTTTTTTTGCTACTTTTGCTAATCCAAAAATTCCAGAAAAATATTCTAAAATTCTAAAAAAATCATAGAATATTTCTAAGATTATTTTTGAGAATTTTCGGGCGTTAAGATTGTTACTCGTAAGTCTTTAGCTAAAGCAATAACACGTCGAGAGGATGATCCTCTTGGATAGTTGTTTTGAGTAACTTGAATTTGCAGGATAAGGAATTATAGATTGGGCTAGGTGTGACATAGTTAGCCTAGTGGAGACTGACACATAGACCATGTCTTGAATTGAACATATATAAGATAGTGAAACGAACAGAGACACGATCAACTGTAGCTACTGAAGGGTTCAGAAATCAACTATGATTTTTGATTAATTTGGGGTCATAATGTACTACTAGGGATCACTCATGATCGATCTGTAATTAATGATTAATTATGAATGACCAACAAATCAGGAACCTATAAGGTCACACGTACTACGAGTTTCTACAAGAGATATAAAATAAGTTTTAGAATTGGATTCTCAGATCGAGAGAAATTGAGTATGGTTGGACTAAATGAAGGACAAATATAGAAGATATTTTATCAGAAAGGAAGCGCAGATGAGCTACATCTTTTGAAGACAAAGTGAGCCCTTTTTGGTTTAATTATAAACCAAATTGTTTTGGTTTTAATTAAAGGTGGTTTGGTTTTAAATCAAACTTGAGGCTAAAAAATAGGAGTTTGGTTTAACAGATTCGGTTAATATTTCTTAATAAATTTTTTTCTGTTAAATACCTATAAATATATCTCTTATGAAGAGTTATTAACAAGGATTACAAATCTAATTGTTAGATTTTAAAATCCAAAACAAACTTCCCTCTTCTCCTCTTGTTGCCGCCCAAGCAACCCTTCTCAAGTTGGCGCCACCCACTTTTATTAGGGCTTCTTGTTGCCATCGGCCAAAGAACTTTCTCTAAATCTCACCATCGGTTTCTAATCCTCCAAGAATCAGTACCTCCCAAGGGCCTGTCATTCCGAAGCAAAAGGAAGTTGCAAACCGACAATGGAAGTAAGTAACGCAAGGAGAAGCAACAGTTGTTTCTCCACTGAAAGGTATCACTTTTTCCTTTCGATTTATTTTTTATTTCGGGGCAATTGTTGCCGCTAGAACATGCACACCATATTGGTTTGTTGCACCTTCTAGATAGCGAACCATACGATCTTCGAACGAAGGTGTGATCCCCTCCGTTCAATCCGATTTGTATCTTCGGGTTGCTTTAAGCCACCAGATACAGAATCAGACCGTAGGTCCTCTCTCGGATTGTTTATCTTCTCCCTTCGATTAGTATCGCAGCGGAGACACGACACGTGATTTAGAGAAATCGTCTCAAGGAGATCTTGATATGGATATGAGTAGAAGCAACCTTGCTCAAGGTTGCTAGTTGATATCGCTTCCGCTCCTTGTCATTCAAAAGGTATAAAATTGTTCATGTCTTATTTATGATTATGTCTACATGCATGTATTTCCTTGGATGATTTTTATATAATTAGTGATAAATTTATTTATTACACTTTTGGTACCATGATTTATGATATTAAAATGTTAAATTATGCATATAAAAATCCAATACATCACATTCTCAATCAGCTAGATTTTCAAGGGAAAATCCCATCCTTAATCAACTGGTGGCGAGAGTGGAACCACAACTCTCCAAAGCAACTAGCTTATATTGGAAATGTTGCCATCCAATTCTGGTTCTTGATTATTTAGCAGACAAGATGTGGGATAATCTTAAGAGACGAGACAGGTGAACATGATCAAGGTGGTGAACACAATCAAGCTTTGGAGCCTCAGGATCCCAGAGGCTAGGAACACTCCACTATCTGATTTAGGATTAATGTCTTCTACACCTGAGTAGGAAGTAGAATTGTTGGGCTCACATGTTTCTTTTTTCTTTTGTTGTGTTGTTTTGATCAGGGGTTTTATGGGTGCTTTCTGGTATTTAAGTCTTCATTGGAGGCCAGTGTTAGGTTAAGCTAAGGATGTACTGATCTATCATCTTAAAACACCAAATAATACTACTCGAATGGGTCATCTGCACACTTTTATTTTTATTCAATAATAACAATAATCAAATCTGATCGACTATATAAATCCTTCTACACATTTTTATCTTTATACAAAAAATAAAATTTTCTTGCAAAATATTTTCCAACAAAATAAACTTTTCAAATACAAAGAAACCCAACAAATTTTAATTGTGGTCCAAATGAACTTGTATACACATTTGAGCAAACTTTAGGGATAAACTAATTTACTAAACAACTTGCACGTTTAAATAATTTTGATATTTGTTAATTTTTTGGCACAATAGAAGAATCTATAAAGTTCTTTGTCTAAAAAAAATTAATTTTAATTAAAAAATCTAACTATAAATCAATTTGTAAATTAACTCGAGCCTTGTACAAAATGAGTTAGATCATTCTTTTTAGTTAAATAAATAAACTTTTAAGACAACGTCATTCCCATTTAAGGGTAAAAAGGGTACGTTCACGAAGGATGGGTTGTCATTATTTAATAAAATTGTGTGTTTTGTATCTATACATCAAAAATGACGAAACTTTCATCCAACTAAATAAACTAAATAAGATTGATTATATAAATCCTTGACTATATCATCTACATTTAAATAATTATTATTTTATTTTATAATTACTAATAAATCTTTTTTATGCTCAATTAATATGTTTTTTTTATCACCATTTCACATTATCTAATATATATTTTATTCAGGACAATCACTTTAAAAAACATTTTATTGATTCCTCTAGGTACATAAATATGACAAAAGAGATGAACAACTAGGTCTAGTTCGGTACTGTTACCCCTACAATGTTGTTACCCCTACAATGCAAGCTTCGTTCTAATATTAGTAAATACTGAGCTCCATGCCGGGTAGCTGCAAGCTAGTTAACAATGAAATATGGATGAAGTGTGCTTGTACCCTCTTTCCATTTCAAACAGAAATGATTCGCAGATGCTGGAAAACTGAAGCGTATGCACCAAACAGTGAAATAAGGCTTAATGTTGCCACCGATTTGAGAAGCCTTCTTCAGTATACGGTTCCAGAAATCCAATGAACTGCAACTCGAGAAAGAAAAATATATATATATAATGTAGACGTAAGATGCATATGCATCACCAAAAAATAATCATGACACAAATCATACAACGATCGCAATACGTGTACATTACACATACAAGTAGATTTTCCATTGTACAGGTCGATGAAAAAGGGATCGGTACAATTGTATAGAAAATTACAATAAGTAAAACATGGTTTAATTATATAATAAAAGGTAGAAGAATAGCTAAAACTTTTGTTGCTTTAGGGCAATCAGTCTCTCTTTTCCTACCTACAAATTTGCAAGTCGACTGCTACTAAAAATCACCTCCCGTTTTAAAAACATATTAGAACTCACAACGATTATTTGGTCTAAGAAATGGACAATATTCAACAAGGAAAAGAGAAATACCTTTGAGCAATCATGAGACCACCGAGCACCAAAACCTTCAGGAACTCTTATCTCAAAGACACATCCATAAGGTTGAATTAAGTGGATGTTCATCCAACAGCAATCATTCAACAAACGGTGAATCACTTCTAATGCTAACTTGTTCTTATTGGAATCTAAAATAAAAAGTAATCAGAAAAACAGCAAGAAATTGAAAGATAACTTGGGCATGCTAAACTTCAAAGGAGAAAGATGGTGTGCCAGAATAGAGATCCATACCGCCCCCACGGAGGACACCCCACCATCGATTATTGCTCCTATTAACATGCTTAGCCAATGCCTTTGCAGCATCAGTTAACAAACAGCCAATGACCTTCACCAAATGTTTCAAGATAGTAAATAATTGCACTTCTACTGGTCCATCATGTTGTGTAATTGAATGTGTAACAATAGAAAAACAAAAACAATGCATGGAATTTTAAAGCAGATATCAACAGGAACATGCCAGAATTGTTACTTATCTCAAACACTAGTTGACACAGGATTTGGTATGATTAAAATCTACACATTCAACCAAGGATCGACAGATATAGGCAGTACAGCGATTTTGAAACAGATATAGGTGATTGTACCGGTGGTAGAATTAGTATGACAGAGATAAAGTTGATTGAATAATTTTTTGTTAATTAATTCTTAGTTCATGATATACAGTGTGGTGCAGTATGTATAGTGATCAGATTTAAAATTAGGAAGTTTCTAAATTTGAAAATTTTAAATAGGAAGTTTAAAATTTACATGTATTAATAAATATGTTGGTATTTTGAAGAAGAGAAGATGAAATAATAATATAGAGTTATTTTAGTAGAATGAATCATTTTAGCAATTAGTTATTTGCTTAATAACTAATTGGTAGCCTTTAAATGGGACCCCAAGCTCTCTTAATTTATTTTTATAATAAAATTTTAAATTATTATCTATTTTCTACTTGAGATTAAACCCATCAATGTCAGTCTCAAGCCCAGATGAAAAAGGATGAGAGTTGTGCATTATGATGAGAATAATAAATCACAAATTGACTTTCTTATGATTAGAAGAAACATTTGTAAAAATTATGTAGTCATCTCTAGAGAAAACTTAACAATCCGACATAGATTAGTAGTTTGAATATACACCTTAAGTATAATATTAATAAAAGGAAAATATGCACGACTCCTAAAATTAAATAGTGGAAGTTAAAGAATGGGAAACAAAACATATTTAAGGAGATAATAGGAGTACAAGTATTAAGAGAAATATACGACGACTAAAATGCGACATTAGATAAGATGACATTAAAATTAAAAGAGTATCTCAGTGAGTCAAAGGGACATATACCACCAAGTAAAAATCTTGGTGGTGAAGACAAAGCGAATAGCTTATAAGGTATTATACACTTCTAAAAATGAGCAAAACTTAAAAAGATATACAGTAGCCAAGAAAGCAGTGAATGAAGTCAAGAATAAAACTTTTAAATGCTTATATTAAAAATTGGATACAAAGAAGGGGTTACAAAATAGCTAAAGTAAGAAAGAGGAAGATAAGAGATCTTATTTAAATAAAATATATTAAGATAAATGCAATAAGATACTATTAAATGATGATGAAATAAAATATCGATAAAAAGATATTTTCATCAATCTTTTAATAAAAATTTAGATGATCAACTTAGGTAATTTAAGTAGGCCAAATAAGTATAGAAATTTAAATTTTTATCGTAGAATTTAAACTTCAGAAGCAGAACAAGCTTTAAGTGAGATGCACAATGAAAAATTAGTTGGACCAAATGATATTCCGATAAAGGTATGGAAGTGCGTAGGAAAATAAGATATTGAATAACCTATAAAGTTATTCAACCTGATATTGAAAATAAAAAATATATGTCTAATCAGTAGAGGATAAGTACTCTAATTTTTATATAAGAATAAAAAAATGGACAAAATTGTATAAATTATAAAGGTATTAAACTAATAAGTCATACCATGAAATTTTGAAAAAAATAATAGAAAAAAAATATTTTGAAAAAGAAATAGAAAAAAAAAACTAAAGAAGAAGACTACAGTAACCGAAAATCAATTTGAATTTACACTTGAAAGGTCGACAATAAAAGCTATACACCTTCTTAGACAACTAATTAAAAAGTATCGGGAACGAAGTAAGACTTATATATGATATTTATCGACCTAAAAAAAACTTATAATAGAGTCACAAGGGAAATTATATGGAGAATAGCATTTAACAATTTTACGAGGTGATATTATAAATCTAAACAGAACACAAAGTATCCAGCAGAAAAATAAAACTAACTTGATTAACCAAAACCAAAACTAATTTATTAAGCCAAGATTAGCATGTAAGATCTAATAGAACTCTTGACAAAATTAGCATGCAAGATCTAATAGAATACTTAGCAAGTTTAGCATGCAAAAATTAAGTTAAATAAACACAGAATTCTTATTAAATATCTTCTTTCCAAAAAAATTCTAGAAGTGGAGAAACCCTTTTAACAAGAACCACAAAGTTAAGAACAATAATAAAAATGTAAGGCAACTAAAAGAAAGAGTTACAAGCCTAAGTTGCCTTTTGAACCTTGAAAGCAAGAGTGCAAAGCGTCCGCACAAGAGTACGAGCACTTGAAAAGAGAGAATAATAGAGTTTTGACGTGTGTATATCTTTTTTGAAACAAGAGCCTTGATCCTCTATTTATAGAACCCTGTCGATGTTAACATGGCACTATTCAGATTGACTGGAAGTCCCTCCAGTTGCCTGGAGTATGCCAGGACTTCTTGTGATAATTTGCTTGAGTTTGATCCAGAGATAGACAGAACATTCTACACCTTATAGAGATCTCAGAGAGCATCATATAGCATGTCTATCTACAGTTCTTCAGATTTTGCAAGCGATATGGCGAGTGAACAATAATAGAACTCTTAGAGAACTTACAACACATATATGACTTATCAATCTTTGTACATTTAATATCCAAATATAGATGTGGACTTCGAGGTGTATCATACACTTGTTGCCGAAATTTCATGATCTTGCTGGAGAAGATCCCGACAGACATCTAAAAGAATTCCATGTAGTGTGCTCAACCATGAAACCACATGACATAACATAGGAAGACATTAAGTTGTGAGCCCTTTCATTCTCACTAGCTGATGTAGCTAAGGATTGGCTATACTCTCTTCCCCCTGACTCTATCACTAGTTGGCACAAGATGAAGAGATCATTTTTGGAAATTTTCTTTCTGACATCTAGGACTGCAGCTATTTGGAAAAGTATTTGCGGCATTCAACAACTCACGCGGAGACTTTACATGAATATTAGGAGAAGTTCAAGAAATTGTGTTCTAGTTGCCCTCAATATCAGATTAACAATCTGTTGCTTATCTAGTACTTTTATGAAGGACTACTACCGATGGATAGGAATATGGCTAGTGGAGGTGTCTTGGTTCACAAAACTCCTCATGAAGCTAGAGAGCTCATTGCAAGCATGCTCACTAATTTACAACAATTTGGAAGTAAACCGATGGTTACTAGGAGTGTCAATAAGGCCTATATAGCAAGTATTGAACAGCAGGAGATAAAGAATAACTTGTAGGAGTTGACTTACATGGTCATAGTCTCAACAACCCACCACACAATCAATACAAGCAATGAGAACTTGTGGAATGTGTGTTAGTTCATCTCATTCGACTAATACATGCCCCACCCTTTGCTAGTCAAGTAGCAACAGCTAATGGTCTCCACCAAGCCTCAGTATTACTAACCTTAGTAACAAAATAGATATGATCTCATGTCAAATACCTACAATCCTAATTGGAGTAATCATTCGAATCTAAGGTATGAAAATGCGCAATAACAGACTTACCAACATCCTCTAGCATATCAGAGACCACCTGGGTTTCAGAATAATCCAATTTCTAATAGACCACAGCAATTTCAACTATCTAAACAATTTTTTGCCCCTAGCCAACCAGAATCCTTAGTACAGAAACTAGGGGAGCTTATACAGTAACTCTTATTGCAATAGCAACAATTAACACTGCAAACACAAGCAGCCCATAGCCATCAGCACCAACAAAAGATTAATGTATCAATACAGAATTTGGAAGTGCAAATGGGTCAACTCTCATCAATCGTTAGCTAGTTGCAATCACAAGGCTTGAGTCAACTTCACTCACAGACACTTCCGAATCCAAGGGAAAATGTAAGTATTATTACACTCAGGAGTGGTAAGTTCATCTCTGATCCTACATCTACAGCTCTAGTTTCATATTCCAACTGTGCAAATCCAAATTCTGAACCAGAGGTGCAGCCACAACCAAGACCTGAACCACTTGTGTTTTACCCTTTCCTCAAAAACCAATGCAGTCTCAAAGAAACACTGATACAGACAAAACAAGGGAACCTCAAGAGCTAGTGGACATATTCAATAAAGTAGAAGTGAGCATCCCTTTGTTGGAGGTAATCAAAAATGTTGCAAAATATACCAAGTTCTTGAAGGATATTTGCATTCACAAGAGAAAATTGAAGGGTAATGAGCTAGTCAATATTGAAAAGAATGTTTCTGCATTCATTCAGCTGATGTCCCAGTAGTGTAAGGACCCTAGAGTTTTTACTATACCTTGTATCATTGGAGATAGTAGTTTTGAGGATGCTATGCTAGATCTTGGAGCTTCTCTCAATGTCATGCCTAAATCTGTAAGCACTTGGTATTGGTCCTCTATAGCCGACAGGGGTGGTGATTCAATTTGCCAATAGGATTTTTGTTCATCCTACAAGTGTGATCGAGGATGTATTGGTGAAAGTGCAGGAGCTGATTTTTTTTCCTACGGATTTCTACATTCTAGATATGGAGGGAGATTCTTCATTAAGTAAGACTCCACTCATTCTTGGAGGACCTTTCCTTAAGACGGTCAAAACTAAAATTGATGTGCATGCAAGAACTCCATCTATGGAGTTTAGAGATATGGTGGTGTAATTTAGCATTTTAGATGCAATAAAATACCCTGTTGAGGATCACTCTCTACTTGGCATCGATGTGTTCGATGAAGTGGATTGTGGGATTGCCAATGACTTGTTTTTTGGAATGCGCTATGTTATTTGATGTCTCTAATTCCTTGTGTTGTAGTTCTGATGATGATGATATTTGTGTATTGTGACCATATTTGTGATGTTGTTGTAGAAGAGTGCGCAGGAATTTGTATAGCGGAGGCGGTGCTTGAAAAATTACTTCCCTCAGTCGTGCAACTACCAAAGTTGGAGCTAAAACCTCTTCCCAACCATTTGAAGTATGTGTACTTGGGTAAAGACCAACAACTTCAGTTATAATTGCCTAGAACCTTGAACCTAATCAAGAGAAAAAATTGTTGAATCTTCTGAGGCAACATTAGAAAGCTATCAGGTGGACAATTACAGATATACTTAATATTAACCCTTCCACTTATATGCACAAGATTCTACTGGAGGATGATGTCAAACCAGTGAATCAATCACAAAGAAGATTAAACCCTCTGATCTTGGATGTGGCGAAAAAGAAGCTAACCAAGTTTTTACAAGCTGAAATTATTTATCTAATTTCAGATAGCAGATGGACGAGTACAGTGCAAGTTGTGTTGGCACAATTGACCTCCAGGATTTGATATTTGTTTGATAATATGTTTAATAGGATTTGATTAAGGTTGACCAAGTTAAAAAGAAGTCCGATCTGATTGGATCGTGAACCTGGATGGAACTCAGGCAGCATTGAGATTCAGTCGACCGATAAAGGCAAAAATCAAGCGTTGGATTTGCAATATCGGATCTAGATCAGTCGACTGAAAAGGAGGTTGGTCAACCGATAAACTACTATAAAAAGGAGCTCAAGGACAATAGCTAAGTATCAAATCAATCTTTATACAATACAACTCCTTCATTCTCTATTCTATTTGTGTAAGTACTGCTATCGAGACACCAAAGCTCTCCAACAACTAACGTTGAAAGTTTGATACCTTTTCGTTGTCTGTAATTTTATATTGCACTTCATTTCATTAGAGGTATAGTAGTGTTACAATCCCCTCCATTTTTGTAACGAGTTTTCTCCTCCGCCGAAAGTTTTTCGAAAGGAGAAATTATAGTGTTGCCTATTCAAAAATGATCTAATGGATCATGTAGACCTTGGACTAACAGTCATTGGACTGTAAACCAAGTAACCACTTATGTTTCCATGTTTGTATTTTCCATTGCGATTCTGATTTTGGAAAGTATTTTGAAAAAGAAAAGTTTTCTAAAAGTGTGATATTCACCCCCCCCCCCCCCCCCCCCCCCCCCCCCCCCCCCCCTCTATCACACATTTTGATCCTATAGATTGTGCCAAAGAAATCGAGTGTAACAGTGATGGCAAATAAGGACAATGAATTGATACCTATATAAGTGCAAAATAGTTGGAAAGTTTGCATATATTATAGAAAACTGAATTAGGCCACCAAAAAGGATCACTATCCACTACCATTCAATAATCAGATGTTGGAGAGACTAGCAAGTAAACCTCATTATTGTTTTCTGGATGGATACACAGACTATTTTCAAATCTGTAGAGTTCCAGAGGACCAGGAGAAGACCACTTTCATTTGTCCCTTCGGAACCTTTGCGTATCAAAGAACATCGTCCGGTCTTTGTAATACTCCGAGTACTTTCCAACGATATATGGTAAGTATTTTTGCTAATCTTTTAGAACATTGCATAGAAATATTCATAGATGATTTTACTGAGTATGGGTCATCTTTTGATGCATGCTTAATCTATCTAGAGTATTGCATAAGTGTGTCGAGACTGACCTCGTATTGAATTTTGAAAAATATCATTTTATGATTGAACAAGGGATTGTGTTAGATCACATAGTCTCTAAGAAGGGTATTGAAGTATATCCTGCTAAAATTGAAGTTATTTCCTCTCTATCTTACCCTGCATGCGTACGAAAGGTGCGTTCTTTTCTTGGACATGTAGGGTTCTATAGAAATTTCATTCACGATTTCAGCAAAATTACTCTTACACTGTCCAGTTCACTATAGAAAGATGTGGAGTTCATTTTTGATCAAGCATGCAAGGATGCATTTGACCACTTTAAGCAGGCGCTTACTTCGACTCCGATCATCCAACCACCAGATTGGACGATGCTTTTTGAGTTGATGTGCAACACTTCTAACTATGCAATGGGAGCGGTTTTGGCATAAAGGATTGAGGGAGCATTTCACGTAAAGAATAAAAAAATAATGGCACCAAATAAATAGAAAGAAATAAGAAAAAAAATTAAATATGGCATGTATTTCTTATTTGAAACATGATAACTTTGTTTGAAAACTTTGAGTTGGCGACCATTGGGAGATCTTACATTCAACCAAGAGCTTTATAAGAATTCACATTGTGAAAAGTTATAGGTATGTTTGCATATATACCACATTGAGAACATGCAAAGAAGGTAGAGTGTTAGGGAGTTTGGATGGAATATTGGTCGTGCATTATTTGGTTATACTTGTCATGTTTATTATCCCAATACTCTCATATCTTCTTTGGTTCTTTTTCTTTGACCTATCTTGCTTGTGTCTCTTGGTTTCTTTCTAACTCAATACGACTCCTAATAAGTCCTTCTGATTCATGCATTCATGTGTTTACTGTGGTGGAGAGTAAAAAATAAACAAGCATATGATAATGCATGTCATGAGTAACATTGAGTGAAACTCCACCCTTGTGAATGCTTATGTGTGTGAGAGCAAAAATGCTTACCTTAGGAGGTTCTATCACTCTTAAACTATTAAAATTGATTTAAATTGTTATACTTGTTGACTTATGGAAGAAGTGGATTCATGAATGTCTTGATTCTTGGAAACTTGATGACCTAAATAATTATCTTTTACGATCTTTGAAGTATTAATAGGGAATTGCTTAGGAGATGAGTTTTAAGTTCCTAGTTTTGTTTACTTGCTCAAGAAGTGTGGGGGGAATTTGATGACCAACGTTTTGATGTAATATTTTAAGCTCATACTCGACATTTTAATCTTCTTGTGTGTCTAAGATCACATTCATATCATATTTTAAGAGTACAAGGGTATATTATGAGCTTATTTCAAATCTTCTTAAATTGATAGTATTATTGCCTTAATGTGAATATATTTGTTGTGCAGGGCAGCGAAGCAGAATATCAACCACTCTTGGGAGCAATTCCAAGAGGGAACACAGTGAAGTGTCCCCTGACACAGTCTAGTCGTGCCCCTTATCGTTCCTCACAGAAAATCGAAAATGAACAAATTTGCAACTCTTAAAATATTTCCAATGACCAAGAAAGTCAGCAGATCCATTCCAAAAAAGAAGGAATCGAAATTTAATTATAGGTGAGTTAGATTTAGAAATATAAATAGGAAAGAAAATGTTCGAGGCGGGATTTGAACCCGTGACCTTTAAGAATTTGCAACTCTTAAAATATTTCCAATGACCAAGAGAGCCAGGTCCGTTCCGAAAAAAAGGAACCGAAATTTAATTATAGGTGAGTTAGGTTTAGAAATTTCTTAAAATAAATAGGAAGAAAAATGTCTGAGGCGAGATTTGAACCCGCAACTTTTAAGAATTTGCAACTCTTAAAATATTTCCAATGACCAAGAGACCCAGCAGGTCTGTTCCGAAAAAGAAGGAACCGAAATTTAATTATAGGCGAGTTAGATCTAGGAATCACTTAATATAAATAGGAGGCTTAAGAGAGGGTTTTGATTATCTTCGAAAATCCTTCCCTCATCTCTCACCCAGAACGCCGTCGCTCTCTTTTCTCCTCTCTCTCGGCGCCCCAAACCCGAAGGCCGAGGAGTCCTTCCCCTAGGATCATAAGGAAAGCTTCCGAAGAACTTCTACAAGGACGCTCCTCTCCGCGAGAAGAACGCGTAGACATAGGAAGATCGCCGAGAAGATCTTCTTCTCTAACGAAAGAATTGTAAGGAAATTAGTGCAGGAAGTAAGTACCTCTCACCTGCAGTATAAGTAGCTCCGTTCGTATGCATAAATCCATAGTTTTAGTTATTCAAAAATTTATGTATGTATGTGGAGATTAGTTTCTCTTACAAAATATTTATGAAAATAATTTACCTTGCCTCAGTAATTATGGACTCGAGTTCGTCCATGGGTGGGCTCCTAGATCGCCCCTAGGCCCTAGATCGCCTAGTATATGCAAGGTTAAAGAGAAAAAAAAATTATTAAAGAAAGTATTATACTTTTTTATATGACATGTGCTTGGACTCAGTTCGTCCATGGGTGGGCTCCTAGATCGCCCCTAGGCCCTAGATCGCCTAGTATATGCAAGGTTAAAGAGAAAAGAATTATTAAAGAAAGTATTTTACTTTTTATATGGCATGTGCTTGGACTCAGTTCGTCCATGGGTGGGCTCCTAGATCGCCCCTAGGCCCTAGATCGCCTAGTAGTACCCTAATGGGTTCGGGATTAGCTACCTCGGATCTATTTAGGGATGCGCGCACAGTTAGCACAATGTCGGGCCCACAGCAGGATGATTACTATTTTCACTTACTATATGTATAAGTTTTCAAAAGTTCATTATTAGCTTTAAGTGAAATCAATTTTTAAGATCATGATTAGTTCAGTTATATTTCTACAGTACCATGTGAAATCAGTTAGTAGTTTTAATTTTAGTTCATGTGTTTATTATGATAAGTATGTCATGATATCTATCTAGATTATATGCTTTCTTACATGTGTTTTCAAAAGCATGATTTCGAAATATGTATTGTTTTGTGAGTAGGATGGTACTTGCTAAGTTTTATGCTTATAGTTTCATTTTCCTTATACTGCAGATAAGGGCAAAGGGAAATTTGATTAGCGGAGGCGGCAGAGGCGATGTGAAGTGTGTGATGTGGTGGAACTTAGAATCAAGAGCCTTGGGAACTTGCATTATGAAGAATATATATCATTAAGAATGTTAAAGACTAGTCTTTATGAGTTGTTTATTTTCCGCACTATCGAATGTTAACAACTATAGTAGTTCTATGCATTATTTGATAGTTGATAAATTACATGCTAATTAGGAGTGAAAGGTAAGGTTGGAAGTTAAGGAACCATTTTGATGCCAACATGTTATTTAGAATAAATTCAGATGCTAGCATTGCTTAGTTTTTAATGCCAAGTTGATACCTTGTCTAAGTTCCTAAATCCATGGTTAGAAATTGCTAAAATATGTTTAATTGCCATTATGTTTAAACTTTATGTTACTTATTTGAGAGCATGTATTTACTCAACTATCACATAGCAAGAAAATTTAAATTAATAGTAGATTTTAGCAAGTATAAGTAACGGATCGCCTTTGAGGTAAGAAGGGCGATCGTTACACAAACTGTGCTTCGTGGCACAGTCGTGTCACACGAGGTACAAAAGCAAAACCGGTTCGTTGAGAACTAGATTCCCAATTTTGAGCAGCCACCATCAGGGGGCGCAATCCCCACCTTCTTCCCCAACCATTCCTCCGATCATCACCTCCATCAGCTGGTGCTTCAAGAGCAAAGGGATTCCCTACTCCATCGAAGGATGCCATCGACATCAGCTTCATCCGCCGACACTTCAAGAGCAAGGGGATTCTCTACTCCATAGACGGGTGTTGTTGACTCCATCTTCATCCATCGTAGCTTTGAGATTCCTAGCTCCGCGTCATCTTCATTTGGCTTTATTGTTTACAACGTATTTGATTAATTGTCTCTTACAATTGTTAATTCTAGTTGTTTCAATTCTGCAACTCCTCTTATGTTTGGATGTTAGATAAGTTTATTAATTGTTTGTAATGCATCCATTAATTTCCCTTCAAACCCCCATGAAAACCTTGTCTAGAGATTAGCATTCATCATCGTGTTCCTTGAAAGACGATCCGGATTATTCCCTATACTATAGAGGGGTTCGGTAATTGAATTGTAATCGTAGTACGACAAAGTGATTATCGGTCTCCTCCACCGCATCCACTATATCCTTCGTTGCAATAAGGTATTCTGTGTTTACCCTCATGGACGGCTATAGAAGGGAAATGAATCAATGGTAGATTTTAATAGTTTCTAAGAAGTAAATTTTTAATTTAAAGCAATCAAGACAAAAAAGGAGAATGGTATATTTTATTATAGAAGTACAAGTTATTTTGAAGAATTATTTATTTGTTTAGACGTAATTAGGATAGATTATTTCTTATCTAATTTGATCAATATCGGGGGGCCATTAAAAAAGGATTTAATCCTCTCTTGTTAATTTATATTCCACTTTCTCTTATTTTATATTGTGGTATTAGATCAATTTTGTTGCTGCATCATATATCTTTTGAGATATGCATCGTACCCAGTGGCTTCAATCTTGGGTTCAAGTTCTAAAAGAATAATCACCAGTGAATTTTAGGAATTGAATGTCCCAGATTCGATGCTTGCTATTAGAGGTCCATGTTGGAATATCTCAGACTACTAGAAAAGCATTTTCAATAAAGTTAATGCTAATAGTGAATCTGAAAAACAAGGCTTCAAATCTGGAACAAAATGATTTAAAAGGAAAAAGAAAATTTGACTCACATTTGGCCTCACCGGTCTCATAGAAGACGATATCAAAGATGATCTTGGAGGAGGTAATGCATCAAGAACTGTTGCGACAGTGTGCACCAGCCCAAGAAGATTGGCTATTCCATCATAACTAAGTCCCTGGTTATGTAATGAAAAGCTAAATAAGTTTCAATTTCTAATGTCCAGCATATAAAATTGAAAATACTCTAAAATGGGCCTTCTCAGGCATGCAAAAAGACATAAGGTAAAAATCATCTCATCACAAAAGATTATATTTTTTCAAGTTACATGGAAATACTAAGGACTTTGTTTCTTTAATGAAAGTTTATTATGCATTCTAACAGAAACCTCTCCTTTGAACATCATATTTTAATTATTAAAAATTGGGAAGCTATAAGAATAAGGCCCTGCCTCTCCAATAGACCACTCTTTTGGTTATATGCCTATTTTAATTTTCTTTTAATTATTTTTTATCGAATTCAAAAAAGAACAACCAGTACATAAAGTTCTCGTCAATGCGGGATCTTGAGAAAGGATCTATTATACGCAATCTTATCCTACATTACAAAAAGTGATTTCTACGGTTCAGTCGTGACCACCAAATCACATGGCAACAACTTACGATTGCACCAAAGTTCATCTTCTTTTATCGAATCCAAATAATAAAAAAATAATAATTTTTATATTTCTTTTACAAAATCCAAATTTTTATGATACAATTTTAGAAAAAATACTATAAATTTAATTATACAAGGATTTTTATAGATTTGGGCATTATAAACCTGAATGTTGATTTTCTAATATCTGAATTATTATGATTAAAATTTTTTAAATTAGATTTGTACCTTCAGATTTTACAAATGTGAATTTTAATTTTATAAAATATGAATATATAAGATTGAAACTTCTACAATAAATTGTATGAAATCTGATTTCATAAATCAAACTTAACTGAAATTTTTATTATAAATTCTTAAATTTCAAAGTTTATGTATAATCTAAATTTGTGAAAATTTATTATAGAAGCTTAAATTTATATAATATTATAATACACTCTTGGAGTCTCTATTTGAGGTTCGCCCAAGCACAAACAGAAAACAAAGTAATGACTTCCTTATACTTCATAGTAGCGCGTAAGGATCTTAAACGACTATTTACCAATACATGCATGCATCAACAAAAAGTGGTATTAAAGTATGGTCGTTCTTCATCAGATTGACCACCGAGGGAGTACAACACTAGAGAAAGAAGAAAAAATTATATTTTGAATTCTTTGATACCTGACAAATGGTATTGGAATGGATCCCCGAGATCGATTCAGATTTGACATCCGAGTACCTCCACTGTTCAGAATGAAAATTTTTGAATATTATAAATCATGGATGGAACATTTTATCATGATGGAGATCAATAGTTTGTTCATCTTGATGGAGGATTTTGGAGTCTCAAAGGATAGCAAAGGGAGACTCCTCAAGAATAAGAAATGGATAGAGGAGAAAATTCAAAAATCGAAGGAAAATAGTAAGGTAACATGAATGTTCATAAATATTTTACCAAATGATATTTTGTGCAAGATAGGTGAGTACCGGAATACTATAGAATTATGTGCGAAGCCAATAAAGCTTCATGAAGAAGCTTCACCAGCACAAAAAGAGGATGAGTCCAAGCAGGGAGGTTTATTGGTTCAAGAACAAAAATACTTAGAAGTTGAAAGGTGCTCAACATTCAAGATGGAAGATGAAAAAGTATCCACCTCAAAAATTGAGGCGGAATATAGGTCATTGACACCAAAATGAGAGAAATCCTTGACATCTTATGCAAATAAAGAGGAAGCACGTACCACCCCTACTACCATAGAAGGTATACAAATTTCAATTGTCAAAATAAAGATCACATCGTATGGTGAGTATTGTTAGAATATTATAAATATAGCTAGGGATAATTTGGTATCCTAATTTGTATATTACCAATACAAATTAGTCCTTAGAATAGAATCTTGATTTATTTTCTAGAATAGAGTCCTAATTATTTCTTAGAATAGACCCTAACTTGGCATATAAATAGGATTTACCTCTTGTAATATTGGATTAAGAATTCTTTTGTGAAATAACATGGTATCAGAGTGAGGCTAGAGAAAACCCAAATTCCCTAAAAAAAATCTATTCCTCTTTCCCGCAGCCCTAGTGTCGGCGCCACCTTTCATCATTGCGTGACTCTTCTCTTCGACGTCTTCCTTATACGCCGAAACCCTTTGTCGTCGCCGCCCACCTCTGATCGCGATCAACCTGAGCAAAGCCGACACTTTCTTGGAGATTAGCCGTCCAGTCTCCTATCCTCGCGAGCACCAAGAAGAGAGGTGGCGTACGTCGCGGCTCCTCAACGCCACCTTCTGTCGCTGCTCCTCAATGTCGTCTTCCGTCGCATGGCGATTCTCCGCAGCGTGTTCTCCTCCGGTGTTTGTTCCTAACGCCGTCGAATGAGCTTTGCTCTCTTCTCTCTTCATGGCTACCTCCGGTAATCCGAAGTCGAATATCCCAATCTTTACCAACCACATCACTACAACGCTCTCTTCCGAGCTGTTGGATAGTAAGAACTACTCCTCTTAGAACTCTCACATTGAGCTTTAGCTTGTTGGACAGGGTTGTGAGGCACATCTCACCCAAACCGAAGAGGATATTCAAGTCGCCGATCATCCTCTGTGGAAAAAGGTTGACGCTCAATTGTGTTGTATTACCGAGTCACCATCCATCTATCTCTTAGGGATGTTTTCCGCACTCACAAGACCTACAAAATTGTTTGAACACAGGCTCAACAACTCTTTACAAACACCTCTCGACGACTTTATCAAGTTTGTGAAGATCTCATGACCATCCTCAGTGTCCATCAGATTAAGAATTCTATGTCAACTTATTTGGATTCGATCTCTAACCTGTTTTGTGACTTCAATGAACTGCTTCCACCTGCGGCCACTCCTGTTGCAAAGCTTGAAAACCAAAAAAAAAATTTTGTCTGTAGCTTTATATGATCTGCCCACGGATTATTCTCATGTTTGTGATCAGATCCTGGGCAGCCCCATAGAAGCTACCATGGACAGTACCTGGGCGACTCTCCTTCGTATCCCTGCCAAAGTCTTGACGTTGCCTCCTTCTGTTCCTGTTGACTCATCAGCTTTACAACGACAGACCACCTCGTAAGAGTGGCAAAGGACATCCTTGGTGTGATCATTGCCACCAACCAAGACACACGATTGATAAATATTAGAGTCTACATGGTCGACCTTCTCATGTTGCTCAGATCGTTCAAAGTTCTGTTGCTTCTTCAGCTTCCACTTCACAGTTGCCACCGGATCCGACCCCACCGCTTTCCTATAACGACTTTCTGAAATGGTATGAGGATCGACAGGCTTCTAATTCCCCTGCTGCCGTTGCACACGCTGGTAATTCCTTTGCTTACATATCTCGTTCTTTGGATCCTTGGGTTCTTAATTCCGAGGCCACCGATCATATCACCGGTAATAGATCACTTTTTTCTTTTCTCTCTACTTTCGATTATTTACCCTTTGTCACCATGGCAAATGGTTCTCAAATCAATCCCAGGGTGTTGGTATTGTTCATCCTTCTCCGTTTCTTTCTATTCATAATGTTCTTTATGTTCCCGGAGCTCCCTTTAATTTATTATCAATAAGTCAGCTTACTCGTTATCTTGATTGTGTCATCTCGTTTACTAAAACTTCTATTTCCTTATAAGACTAGAGTAGGGGGAGGATGATTGGCTTCAGATGTGAGTCTCATAGCCTATATCGGCTTCACCAACCCTCTCTTGTTGGTTCGGCGGCGACATCTCCACTTATTATTCATGCTCAATTGGGATATCCTGATCTTGATAAGTTGAAACAATTACATCCTAGTCTTTCTCACTTAGAGTCTTTGTCTTATGAGTCATGTCAATTAAAAAAGCATGTTCGTAGTTCTTTTTCTCCTCGCACTGTGAGTCGGATTACGTCCCCCTTTGCTTTGATTTATTCCAATGTTTGGGGTCCGAGTCGTGTTTCTACTACATTAGGGTCACGATATTTTATTACCTTTATAGACGATTTTTTCCATTGTACTTGGTTATATCTGATGAAGGATCGTTCGGAATTATTTTCTATTTTTCAATCTTTTTTCTATGAAATCAAAACTCAATTTGGTATTTCTCTTCGAATCTTGCAAAGTGATAATGCACGTGAATATCTATCTACTCTGTTTCGAACCTTCTTGGCATCTCATGGTGTGTTGTATCGAACGTCTTATCCTCCTACCCCCCAACAGAATGGAGTTGCAGAACGCAAGAATCACCATCTTCTCGAAACCACCCGGACTCTTCTTCTCCACTCTCATGTTCCTCATCGATTTTGGAGTGACACTGTACTTATTGTGTGTTATCTCATCAATCGCATGCCTTCCTCAACTCTACAGAGTCAAATACCTCATCATGTACTTTATCCTCATCAGTCTCTTCATCCTTTACCATCTAGGGTCTTTGGTTCTATATGTTTTGCTCATGCTTTTGATCCTGACATTGACAAACTCTCTCGCCAGTCTCATAAATGTATCTTCCTTAAGTAGTATCCACAGTCTCAGAAAGGGTACAAGTGTTATTCCCTTACTATCCGTCGGTACTTCATCTCTACTGATGTCACATTCATTAATTCAGTTTCATTTTTTAGGCCTAATGAATCTCCGTCCGAGTTTTCTCCTTCTATGCCTGTGCCAGTGACTATCTTTTATCCTTTGGAGGAATCTCTATCACCTCCAACCCCATCTCCTCCATTGCAGGTTTATCAGTATCGTGCTCGTCCTGCTTTGCCACCGCTCAACACTGACACTATCATGGACACATCTTCGGAGCTAAGTCTTTTGCCTCTTCCTCCGGTCTCATCTCCTGAGTCTGATATTCCCATTGCACTTCGGAAAGGTATGCGTTCCACTCGTAATCCTTCTCCTCATTATATTTCTTTGAGTTATCATCGTCTTTCTTCTTCCTATTATTCTTGTCTTTCCTCCTTGTCATCTGTTTCTCTTCCGAAGACTACAAGTGATGTCTTTGCACATCTAGGATCGAAACAGACTATACTCGACGAAATGTGTCTTACAGAGCAGTGAGACTTGGAACCTCGTTCCTCTACCACCAGGGAAGTCAATTGTTGGTTGTCGATGGATATATACGGTGAAAAAAGTTGATCCAAACAGAAAGGTTGACCGATTTAACGTTCGCCTCGTTGCTAAAGGTTATACTCAAATCTTCGGATTGGATTATGGAGACATGTTTTCTCTTGTTGCCAAGATGTCCTCTGTGCGCCTATTCCTGCCCATTGTTGCGATTCGGCATTGGCTTCTTTATCAGTTGGACATCAAAAATACTTTCTTACATGGTGACCTGCTCGATGAAGCCTACATGGAGCAACCTCCGTGTTTTGTTGCTCAGGGGGAGTCTTCTGGTCTTGTATGTCGCTTGCGAAAATCTTTATATGACCTAAAGCAGTCATCTAGAGCATGGTTCGGTAGATTTAGTACCATAATTCAACAGTTTGGCATGACTCGGAGCGAGGCTGACCATTCTGTCTTTTATCGTCACTCATCTACTGGTTGCATCTACTTAATAGTTTATTTTGATGATATATCATCACAGGTAGTGATCATCTGGAGATTTCATAGGTGAAACATCTTTTCAAACATTTCCAAACAAAGGATCTCGGCAAACTCAAATATTTCTTAAGGATAGAAGTAGCACAGTCCAATGATGGGATCATTATATCCCAAAGGAAGTATGCAATGGATATTCTAGAAGAAACAGGAATGTTAAACTCAAAGACAATTGACAACCCCATGAATCCTAATGTCAAGCTCCTGCCAAATCAGGAGGAGTCTCTTCAAGATCCTGAACGGTACAGACGATTAGTAGAAAGACTAAGCTACCTTACTGTTATTCATCCGGATATCCCATTTGCAGTAAGTGTAGTAAGTCAGTTTCTCAACTCTCCATACAAGGAACATTGGGATGTTGTAACTCGCATTATCCGATATATCAGAGGTGCTCCAGGAAAAGATCTTTTGTACGGAGACAAAGGACATACTCGAGTCGTAGGGTATTCTGATGCAGATTGGGCAGGATCTCGTACTGATAGGAGATCTACTTTTGGGTTTTGTATATTTGTCGGAGATAACGTTGTTTCTTGGAAAAGCAAAAAGCAGAATGTTGTGGCAAGATCTAGTACAGAGGCAGAGTATCGAACTATGGTCATAGCCAGTCAAGAGCGTATATGGCTCAAACAGTTGCTTCAGGAGCTAAGGTTTGGAGAGTTTACACAAATGTTACTTATATGTGACAACCAGGTCGCTATGCATATTGTCTCGAATCCAGTTTTTCATGAGAGGACAAAGCATATTGAAGTTGACTGTCACTTTGTCAGAGAGAAAGTCATATCTAGAAAAATATCTATTAGTTTTGTTAACTCACATGATCAACTAGCAAATATATTCACTAAGTCACTGAGAAATCCCCAAATTGACTACATATACAACAAATTGGATGCATATGATTTATATTCTCCAACTTGAGAGGGAGTGTTAGAATATTATAAATATAGCTAGGAATAATTTGGTATCCTAATTTATATTTTACCTAAAATACAAATTAGTCCTTAGAATAGAATCTTGATTTATTCCTAGAATAGAGTCCTAATTATTTCTTAGAATAGGCTCTAACTGCATATAAATATGGCTTACCTCTTGTAATATTGGATTAAGAATTCTGTTATAAAATAACAAGTATAAAAATGAAAGGACACTATAAGAGAGTGTCCAAAGTTGACGAAGAAGGTTCATATAACACCTAAGGTAAAGAAGAAACCAAAAGAAGTCGAATCCATGGTACGGAAGGGTAAGGAGCACATAGTGTGTTTTTGATACAATTAACAAGGTCATTATCGGAATCAATATCAAAGGGGGAGGCACCCAAATAAGGACTAAGGGGAAGCTCAAGCTTAGGAGAGCTCCTAAGGTAAAATCGAAGGCATCATTTCATAATGAAATTATTTTATGTCATGATAAAGAGCATAATAGAATTAAATTTAATGATTTTAGTGCTCATAAAAATTTTGATAAACCTAAGGACATTTCGAGAACAAACAATGTTAGAATTACCTTACCTAAGGTTACGAAGGTAAAGACATCTAAGCAAGAACCCTAAGAATGATAGACACATGCTTAGAAAGAAAAATGTTCAAAGTGGGCAATCAAGAATTAGGAATTTAGAGATGAAAAAGACTTAATGGAGAACGCCCTTTAAAAAATGGCAAATGTGTTTAAGGGTTATAAGAAAGAAAATCTAGAGGTAGCTAAGCTAGAACTACCAAAGGACAAGAAGAGTTTGCAATACAAACCCATGTCTAAGATGATATGTCGGCATACCATAGAATTTCATATAACTATGACACCAATCTTAGATTAAGAAGTAAAATTAAGGTTACAAGGGAGCTCATTCCTATTGTTGACCTTGATGAAACAAACATGACTAAGGCTTCTAAGAAGTTTAGAAGAATCTGTAAGAAATTCTGCGTACCCTTCTTTTCATTATGATAAAATATATACAGAGTACATGAGTGTTTTTAGGCTATAAATTAAGATAAATATTTACATTCTAATAATACAGAGATTATTTCTATAATCTAACAAGGTAAATATTTACATCTAATAATAAAAGATTTATAGAGATTATTTTCATAACCCAGAGATTATTTTCATAATCTATCACACCCCCACAGTCGAAGCGGGAGGTTGTCGTATGTTAAGGTTGTCTCAAAAATAATCAAAGAGTATGCACAGAAGTCCTTTAGTGAAGATGTCGACAATTTGATAACGGGACAGAACATGAAGAATACGCACCTGTCCACGGGCAACTTTTTCGCGAACAAAATGGATATCCATTTCAATATGTTTAGTGCGCTGATGTTGCACGGGATTTCCCGAGAGATAGATCGCACTAACATTATCACAATAAACCAATGTGGCCTTATGGACCGGATAATGGAGTTCCAAGAGAAGGTTTCGGATCCAACAGGATTAGGAGACAACATTAGCTACCCCTCTGTACTCGGCTTCAGCACTAGACCGAGACAAAGTAGGTTGACGTTTAGAAGACCAAGAGATTAAGTTGTCTCCAAGAAAAACACAATATCCAGAGGTGGAGCGTCTGGTATCAAGGCATCCACCCCAATCAACATCAGTGTAAGAAATGAAACCAGAAATCGAAGACTTGTAAAGATGTAAGGCATAGTCAAGAGTGCACTAAATATATCATAGAATTTGTTTGAGAGCATTCATATGTTCACCCTTCGGGTCATCCATATGTAAGCAAACTTGTTGCACAACATAGAATATATCTAGTCTCGTAAATGTAAGATATTGTAATGCTCTTGCTAAACTACGATAATGCGTAGAATCCTCATAAGGAGATCCAGAAGAGACACTCAGTTTAGCCTTAGTATCCACCGGTGTGGATACAGGCTTATAAGAGGTCATGTCGGCTCGTTCAATAATATCCTCAGCATATTTACATTGACAAAGAAATAACCCATCTGCATGTCATGTAACGGCAATACCCAAGAAATAGCTCACAAGGCCCAAATCTTTCATAGCAAATTCAGTAGCAAGGAGGAACATAATAGATTGGCAAAGTGCATCAGATGATACAGCGAGAATGATATCATCAACATAAAGAAGAATGTATGTCATGTCATTTCCTTTTTGATAAATAAATAGAGAGTGATCAGATTTGCTATGGGAAAAACCAATGGTGAAGACAAAGTCAGCAAACCGTTGATACCAAGCACGAGGGGCCTGTTTAAGGCCATATAGAGATTTCTTCAATAGACACACATACTCTGGATCGACAGGGTCTTTGAAACCCAACGGCTGATGCATGTAGACGGTTTCATGTAACTAATCATGCAAGAATGCATTTTTAACATCTAACTGATGGATGAGCCAAGATTTTGACAGATCTATACTGAGAACGGTCCGAATAGTAGCTGGTTTCACCATAGGGCTAAATGTTTCATCATAATCCACACCAACTTGTTGTGATCTGCCATCACCAACAAGACAAGCTTTGTGTGTCCCAAAAGAAGCATCAGATTTCTTTTTATGATGAAAAATCCACATTGAACAAATAAGATTAACATCAGAAGGACGAAGCACCAACTCCCACGTCTTATTTTTAATAAGAGCATCATATTCGTCTGACATGGCCGCTTTCCAATTCGGGTCGGACAAGGCAACTTTCGGGTTACGGGGAATAGGAGATGGCGTAACCGATGACGTCAAATTGAATTGATGTTTGGGCTTAAAGATCCCATGCATACTGCGGGTTGTAATGGACCGAGGCAAGGCTTGGCTTGTTTGGTTATGATGTGGGCTAGGTGAACAAACTAATGGATGTGTTATTGTAGGTGGGTTGGGTCGTGGGTCAGTGTTGTTGGGCCCTAGATGGGTGAGAAGAAACAGGTTCTGGGTGGGGCGTGCTTGGAGCTGATTGAGAAGGGTGAATGATAGTAGGCACTTGTTCTTGCTGATGAACTGGGGTAGGTTGACTGTGAAGATGAAGGTGCAAAAGGGGATGCAGACCATCACTCAAAAAATCATAGGAGTAGGAAGAAGGAGCATGTAAGTTGGTAAATGGGAAGTTGGATTCATCAAAAATGACATGTCTAGAGATAATTATTTTACGACTAGACAAATCATAACACTTATATCCTCTATGATTGAGCAAGTATCCCAAAAAAACACAAGGGGTGGAACGAGTTTGTAATTTATGTATTGTGGTGGAGGGAAAGAGAGGATAATATAAACACCCAAAAACCCGTAAATATGTATAGGAAGGATCCCAATGGTAAAGAAATTGAGTTGGAGAATAATTGGAGAGTATCTTACTAGGGAGAATGTTTAACAGGTATGTTGTCGTTTGGAGGGCATGATGCCAAAATGATGGTGGCATAGAAGAGTGAGCAAGAAGAGTTCGAATCAAGTTATTGATTGCTCGGATTTTATGTTCGGCTTTGCCATTTTGTGGAGAAGTATAAGGGCAAGAAAAACGAAGCATCATACCATTAGTGTGACAAAATTGCTTAAATGACTCGTTATTAAATTCCCTCCCATTGTCACATTGAAAACATTTAATATTTGTCTCAAATTGAGTTTGAATGAGTGCACTAAAAGACAAGAGAATGCATGAAACTTGTGATTTTCTTCCAACAAGAAATGTCCATAAGAAATTAGAATAATCATCCAAGAGAAAAATATAATACTTATGACCTGCCGAACTTAAAATTGGTGATGTTCATAAATCACTATGTATTATATCAAAAGGTTTTATAGTGCAAGAATTTGAAACAGAAAATGACAACTTAACATGTCTCTCAAAAACATAAAATTGACAAACAAAAAAACATGAAGATGGTTGACAATCAATAAATTTATTATTCCTAAGTGAGCATAAAACAAGTGCACCCGGATGTCCCAATCGATTATGCCATAAAGCAAGAGAAAGGGTTGCAAAGGTTAATGGAGAGGTGGATTGATATCTGGTAGTGGTGGTGAGAGGATATAGATCCCTAGTGCTATCACATCTCATTAGCGGCATCCCTGTCTAAGAGTCCTTCACAAAAAAATCAAATTAATCAAATTCAATAGAAACATTATTGTCAATGGTGAAACGACACACAGAGATAAGATTTTTAATGAGTTTAGGGGCATGTAGGACATTTTTCAAAGTTAAAGGTGGGTGAGGTGGGGAAAGGGATTTTTGTCCATAACCACGAATTGGAATTTCCTGTCCACTACCAACAATAATATTTTTGTTATTGCTCATATTAAAATAGGACGAGAGAGTACCTTGAGATGCGGTCATGTGTAAGGTTGCACCGGTATCCATGTACCAGTTTTCATCAGGAACATTTAGAGACAAATTGTGCATTTGTTGCATCAATGTCAATAGGTGCATAACTCGAAGGAGGTGACACTTGGGCACTATATGTCTATGGTGGACGATTGCCCAGAATTCCGAGATGACGAGCAGGAGGTGGGTGAGCCCATGAAGAGGTGGGGTAAGGACAAAGCGGAGCAACCCATGCTTGTTGTCCCCAAGACCCCAATAGTGGGTATGGTACCCACTGGTACGGCTGCTGCTGCCACGGACGATGTTGTTGCTGTTGCCATGGACGATGTTGTTGTTGTTGCCACGGACGCTGCTGTTGTTGTCCACCGTTGTAGTTGTTGCTACCACGACCTTTTCCTTTACCACCATCATATTTTTTTCGATTATTATTGTGGTTCTGACCACGTTTCTGACCATTATTGTTGCGGTTTGATGTATTTCCAGAACGTGATATCGAGCTTCGGCCATAGCTAGACGCAGCATCAATGGAACCATTGGTGGTAAGGAAGGCGATGTCGGCAGGCTGGAGGCAACAACTACCTGTTTAGCCTTTCGAGTTTCCTCAAGGATTAACCTCGATCGTGCCTCGTAAAAAGAGAGTAAAGGATTACTCTGTTGAATGAATGTAGCAACATCATCGTAGTTCTCATTTAAACCTGCGATTAATTGAAGAACTAACCGTTGATTTAAAACCGATGCACCGATGTTAGAGAGCTGATCGGCAAGCATTTTGAGTTCTTGGCAATAGGATGAAATATTAGGATAATCGCCCATCTGAACTTGAATGAATTGGTTTTCTAGGTAAACAACACGAGAAGTTTTGTTATCTTGGAAAATATTTTACAATCGTTCTCATGCTTGTTGTGCAGTTGAATCCGGTTCTAAGATGGTGTGCAAGAGATCGGAGGAGATCGTACCAAAAATCCATTGAAGAACTATTGCATCCAAGCGTGACCATAATGCTTTCTCAATCTCGATAGCCTCTTCTTGTTCCGTCTCGGTTGACTTTGATTTCGGTGGGATAATATCATCAATAACTTAATATGCTCGACAATGGATTTTAAACAACTCCGCCCATGAAGAATAGTGTCCCTTTTCCATCTCTAGATAATGGAGATGAAGTTCTTGACATTATTAACGGCCAGAGCAGGATGAAATTTGGTTTGATCGGCCATTGATATGAGGAGAGAGAAGGATGAGAAGGTAGAGAAAAAGGAAGTTGTTGGTATAGCTAGGGCTCTGATACCATGTAAGAAATTCTGCATACCCTTCTTTTCATTATGATAAAATATATACATAGTACATGAGTGTTTTTAGGCTATAAATTAAGATAAATATTTACATTCTAATAATACAAAGATTATTTCTATAATCTAACAAGGTAAATATTTACATCTAATAATAAAATATTTATAGAGATTATTTTCATAACCCAGAGATTATTTCCATAATCTATCAGAATCACTAGTAAGGTATCTACAGGTTATCCCTAATGAGTACCTAGTACACCTGAGAAACTCTAATAGGTATTAGATTCCTAAGTGTGATCTCTCTTCACACTAAATGGGAAAGGATGTGTCAACTTAGATTGGAAGGATAGTTAACCTAATCATAGTAAAATTGACACTTTAAAGTATTTTCAAAGTATAATAATATTTTGAAAATGAAATTTCAAATCTTATCCTAGAGGATTTTAGAGGATTTTAGAGTGTCAATAAAAATTGAGTTATTAAATTGATCAAAAATTAGCACAGTAGGATAGAATCGAAAAGTGTGTCTAGTTGAGATTTTGACACATTCGAGAGAGTTAGTTTGCTTATGTCAAATTTTGTATTTTGACATAATATTATATTATGACGATAGATTAGAGATCTAGATATTTTTATTCTATCATGTTATTTTTGCTTAAACTTAACATGTCTTGAGTGTCACATACAAGCTTGTGATACGTATGATCATTGACATATGTTATACATGATCCTCTTTTGAAAAGTACATAAATTGTCATGCCGTGATATACATGTATTATTCAAATATAAAAATTTTCTTTTGAAAAGTATGCATGTAATATATGTCATGCTCATTCACATGTATGAATTTAAATTCTTTGTAATTAAGGACAAATAACAATATTTTACATTCTAAGTAGGATGGTCAAATTAAAAATATCTAGATAGAGATGGATGATCACAATAGCATGGGAAGAACTTTATACCTCACTAGGATCATAAAATAACTTGTGTGTGTATTGAAACATTAGATACAACTGAGATGTTAGAATGATAAACCGAGCTCAAAGTGTTGACATCATGCATCTAGATGAGCTAAGTAACATTAGATCATGTGAATTTTTCGTTTACCAGTCATGGGAAAAGTTAATGTACATGTCATGTACACTTGGGTCATGGATCATGATTGTAAATTATTTTGAAAAGTGTTTTAAAAATATTTTGGAAAACTTTGGTGAACTCTATTCGTTGATAGAAATCATCATTGCCAATGTTGATATAAAATTAGAGTAAAACGTTAAAGATTTTAATGATTTTCAACTTTATGTCATTCATTAAAAATAATGGATATTTTCTTAGAAAATTATTTTTCTCTGATAGTATTTAATATAAGTAATGTTTGTATGAATTTTCATGATCTTTTGAAAATTATAAAATTATTTATGCATTTTCGAAATTTAGACTATCGAGTTATTAGACAAACGGTCGACTATATCAAAAACACCAGTCAATTACTACAATTTTCAATCAATTGGTGAAGACACTAATCGACTGTTATTAAGGATTGTGACTAAAGCAAAGTTATTTTAGTCATTTAAGCTTACTCTTAAATATATTAACTATCTCTAACACTCTGATATACTTGGATAAATATTCAAGAGAAAATTTTCTTAATAAAAATAAAAAGGGGTGTTAAAAAGGAGGATAGTAAAGAATTAAGGGGATGTTAAGATTCAAGGTTGAACTTTTAACCTCCCAATACAAGAATTTAGAACTTCCAAAAGGTTTAGAAACTCCAAAACATTATTGGTATAATAATTATTAACAAAAAGCATGGTTTGAGAGGAGCGGTCCAACTTGAAGGCATGAGAAATGATCTAGGAAGAGAGATACATTTCCTTAAGGGGAGAGAGATTTCCTAGATTAAGGCAAGAAGAGATGGTTGAACTAAGAGGAAGTATGTACTTTTGAAAGGTAGTATGCTCAAGGTTGAGCTTTAGAGAAAATGGAAGGTAGGGAACCTCCATTGAGATATTGGCATAAGTTAGGACTGAAGGAAGATAATAGAATTTGTAGCATCTTTTTATATATATCAAATGGAAAAAATGAAGGGTTTAAGTTAAAAAATCTTCATTTATGCTTTGACATAAGTGAGAAGTTGGGCTAATGAACTAGCCTAACTTAAATATATTATCAAGCATCATAAAGAGATATTATTAGTGCAATCGACCTCTAGTCAAGGTTGTATAAAATTGATTGATCTTGAACAGTCATGATTGTACACATTTACTTTTATTAAAAAAAAATGCATGCATGAACATAATACCACCGAATTCCTCTCCCGGGGAAACAAACTTGCATGGCATCCCAACTACTGCATATTTTCCCACCAATGTTTCTAAACTACCAACCACAAATTCCAATTTATCCAACATCGTTAAAGATTAATTTGAATAAACTACAATATCACCTATGCATATTTGTAAAATGTGGCAAGGCATTTTAGATCAACAAGACAACATACCCCTTGATTATCTTATGGATACCTAAGAATCCAGAGCTACGTAGCTATGTATATTACCTCTCTTACATGTAATGTAGAAACAGAAATGACTAGCAAAACATTGATGAAAGCAAAGATACAGAAAGAACAGATTGTATGGTTGGAGAAAATTTGATAAACTTGTTTCACCTATATACACCATATAATATACAAGAAATTTACATTTTAGTGGCATAAAATTAAATCCAATTGGTTTCAAATTTAGATGCCATGTTATATAACAGAAGCTACTATAATCATCTATACAACAGTAGAGTTTTATCAAAGATACCTTAGCCTGGATAAAAGTATATTTACCTAGGATGTAGATAAGTTCACATCATAACTCCATGCCAATTTGAGTATGTTTTTATTTAATTAATTAATTATTCAAATTGAAGTAACAAACCATCACGCACAGAAAGAAAGTTGGCCAAGGTATTGTATGGTTGAATAGCAGATCTTTTGACAGAGATAGCCAATACACCATTTGACTTTTCCTTCTCTTCTGTATAGAACTTGCGGTAGACTTGGACCCCTTTAGTGGAAAGGAAAGAATTCCATTATTAGGACAAATAGGTTCATGAATATATATAGATAAAAAAAATGTGAAAATCAGCATGTTACCAAAACTATCCATAAATTCTGTTGCAACCTACTCAAGTTTAAATGAGCCTTCATCTTTAGCTTGAACAAAAAAGCATTCTGAAACTTCGGACAAGGATAAAGCTTGCTTATTGGGAAGTGGTTGACTGTATAATTGCTGAAGAACTCTTCTGCAAGCAGAGGTTGTTCGGGGTTCAAGCACATCAGTGGACTGTGACTACATTGCCGGTGAACCCTTTTGCTGAGGGTGGCACCGACCTGAGGGCAGAAGGCTGACGTGGATTGCAGGGAGGAGGGCTGACATGGATTGCACCATCCATACATTGCCTTAACACGTTGGAAATCAGGTGGCTGGTTGTCAAACAAGGAAAGTTCAAGTCAGCTGCAGAATTTGGAATTCCATTAGGAGGAAGGAAGGCTGGAGACAAATTAATTGACATTCTGGTTTTGGAAGAGGTTGCAGCCGGCAATTTCAGACCAATTTGGAAAGCTTTAATTCATACCATTATTGTTAATTGGTTTCGATTCTGTAATCTTTCTTTTTGGACAGTAACTCCCCTCTTCTTTGAAAACATCATCCATATTTGGGGGCTAGCTGAACGCATTCAAGACCATATTCATCAATCTACCAAATCTGATGCGGAACAGGGCACAGAGGAAGGCCATGCACTGTCCAATAGTGGTTCCTCCTCTCGAGGTGACAAACAGCACGGCAACTACCAAGGAGAGACTAGACGACCACCAGTGACAACCCCTGGGGGAGGAGGGACGCACAGCAGAGGTGCAACCTCCAGGAGGCAAGGCTAGGAGGAGATGGACGGACCTGTTCTCAACAAACAGGTTGTTTTCGCAGGAGAATGCCCTACAGTTCCTACGGCTAGTCACTGGACATGTCACACTGGAGACGGAGGACGTAGACACTATCATGACGGCCATGGGCGACTATCTAATAGGGCGATTTGTCTGGCGCTTTCCAGGTTGGCAAGCAATCAAAACTATGGCAAAACATTGGAATGTTCAGTATGATATCCAAGTGCACAAAACTATGTGGCTCATTTTTAAATTTCAGAATGCGGAGGATTGTGATAGAGCCATGCGCGGAGGACCTTACGTCGCGCTTAGATGCCCCCTATATCTAATGCCACTTCCTATTGGGTTTTTCTTTCAACGGGAAGAACTTCAACGATTACCGATTTAGGTGCAAATTTCAAATCTTCCCTTAGAATGTTGGACGGTTCATGCACTAAGCAAATTGGCATCAATGATTGGTAGGCCTATTATTCACTGACCAAATGACAAGGCAAAGGGGTCATATCAACTATGCGGGGGTTCTAGTGGAGGTTGGCATCACCAAAGAACCGTTGATCGCTATCCCTATGGTACTTCCCGGAGGCATGGAGGTAGATCTTCCCTTGCACTTTGAATCAAAATTTAAATTCTGTTTAAACTGTAATCATATGGGTCACTATCAAACACAATGTCAAGCCAATGTTAACCTTCAATCGGATCTGGAATCATCCCTGCCCCATGGTCCAACAAATCATGGTAGCAGCATCTACTGATCAGCTACACTTCAATGAAGCCCCAAGCATTTCCACACTTAAATCGGGGTCTACAAAGCAAAAGGAGGATTCAACAGGTGCTGAACATGCTGACCAACAACAAATGCAAGATACTTTGGTCCTTCTAGCACTTACATAGAGGATTCATACATCAATTCATGACACAACCGATCAGTTGGAGATTCCTACAGAGGCTGAACGAGACTGTCCATACTGGAGGAGAAGATGCCACTGATACAAATGCCCGCACAAAAGGGGTTAGTTAATGCAGGGGAATTAGTCATTAATGAGGATACAGGTGCTACACATAAACCATCCATACTAGTGTCTATCTTGGTCAAGACAACGTGTTACTCCAGCCACAACGGATGCACTAGGGGGTGCTTCACAGCCTGCCATAATGAGTGATATGAACGCCCAGCAAGTTGATACCTGCTGTGAGAATAGTCTCCAAGAGGCAGCAGAGATTGATCTACCTTTGCAAGGGGATAATGAGTATTAGGAGGTCCAACCTCGAAGGAGAAGCTCCAGAAGACAAAATCATATCATTATGCCACTACAATCCAAGTTGCTGGAAAATATTGTTGCCCATCCTGCTCCAGAATGGACCCAAAAAGCTTGTCTTCCAGTGACTCGAAGCAAAGGAAATCCCCTTGCAATAGTGGGGGAGGGAAGGGAGGACGAGGAGCCAAGGGCCATGGTTGACTCATCCAGTCGGTCTAATACACAACAGGGACCCAAACACATACTGCAGGACTGGGCAGTCTAAACAAAGGGCAGCAGAATCCACATACCTATGGACGACGTAGGCCATCTCAGGTCACATGAAAATTGGTTCATAGAACATTTGAGGCACCAACAAAGTCTCAAGCAAATGTGGGTGGAATCCCTCTTTCGCAGTGCAAAGTTGTGTATTGGGTGTGTTGGAGACAAAGTTACTAGATGAGGGCGTCGGTTCAAACAACTACAAGTGAAACAACAAGATAACCAAGGGGGTATGAGCCAAATACTACTGATTTGGGATGACCAGAAGGTTGATTTAGAGGAGATGGAGTGGCATGAGCAATTCGTTCACTATCAAGTCTGTTGCAAGATGTCTCGTAAGCTCGTTGCAGTTATGTTTGTCTATGGCCAAATTACTATGGTGGGGAGAAATGCGTTGTGGGAGAGGCTTCAACAGATTTCCACAGATATGGGGATCCCCTGACTGGTCCTTGGGGATTTCAATTCTTATTTATCCACTGATGACAAGTGTGGAGGGTTACTGATCACTCAGTATTGCATAGCAGATATTTAGAATTTTGTAAGTTTTGCTAGAATAGAGGATCTATCGTATACCGGCTATAGATATCCATGGGCAAATGGTAATATATATAGCAAACTAGACCGAACAATCATTATTAGGGAATGGCTAGAAGCCGAGTTACAGAGCTTTGCAGAGTTCGCTCCTCCAGGTTGCTTATCAGATCACTCAGCATGTTTGGTCTCTATCTTGAGTGGTGGAATTCATATTCAGAAGTCATTCAAATTCTTCAATATATGGGTCCAACATGACTCTTCTCACAACTAGTAGAGACAAAATGGATAGAATACAAGCGACAATTGGAATGAAGAAACAACAAATATGGGCTCTCACATATCTTAAGGACATTGAAATTGGATTTGAAGAGATAAAACGCCGAGCATTATCAACGCGCGCTTGGAGGAGGCACAAGGTGATGGACTGTTGCATGGTCATATGACAAAGGATTACAAGGAGTTGCAGCAAACTATAGCTCGTCTAAATACTATAGAGCATTCCTTCTCCATGTAACATGCGCAAATTGGTTACTTCAAAAATGTGGATCGGAACTCTTCCTTTTTTCATACACTGGTGAAGTGTAATAACAAGCATAATGAGATCATTACAATAGAGAAGCCAAATGGTATCCTTACAGAATCATTTGAGGTGGTCAAGGTTTTCACGAATCACTTCCATCACCAGTTTGGGGAGACTGTAGGCCACACAACAAACTTTCCTCACTCTTGCATGATATTCGGCCAGCATGTCCACACGGAACAGCATGATGCTTTAGAGCGACTCCCTACAACAAAGAAGATAAAGCAGACGCTATTTGATATTGGAGATCAGAGGGCTCCAAGCTCATATGGATATAGCTCGAAGCTTTTCAAGCATTCTTGGGATATTGTGGGACTGGATTTCACTACTGCAGTTATGGAATTTTTCACCAATGGGAGATTATTGCGGAGATGAAATCACACTTTAATTGCGCTTGTCTCGAAATTAGCCCATACTAGTAAGGTGGCAGACTATAGATCGATCTCCTATTGTACGGTATTCTACAAGGACATCTCTAAGTTACTAGCTTCAAGATTATCTAAGGTAGTAGAAGGGATACTTCATCAATCTCAAGCAGCTTTTGTACATGGGCATCTCATTACAGAAAATATCCATTTAGCACAGGAGCTCTTCCGGAGGTATCACAGGAAGTGCATCTCCCTTAGATGCATTATGAAAGTTGACCTTCAGAAGGCCTTTGATTTGGTTCATTGAAAGTTTTTGCATGAGATGCTTATTGGTCTTCAATTTTCTATAAAGTTTATATCCTAGATAATGGAGTGTATGATCACTCCGTCATTTTATCTAACCATTAATGGAAGGTCTTTTGGATTCTTCAGAGGGGCCAGAGGGTTACGATAAGGAGATCCTCTCTCTCCCAACTTATTCGGTATTTGTGTGGAGATCCTTAGGCGACAGATACAGCAGCGCACAAACAGATCAGATTTCAAATTTCATCTTCGATATGGTCATCTTAGATTGGCGCACTTGGCCCATGTAGATGACTTATTATTATTTAGTCGGGGGATAAGGTATCAGTAGAAGTTTTATCTTTTTGTTTACAGATGTTTGGGGCAACCGCAAGGCTTCAAGTTAATCACTGAAAGTCAAACATTTATCTGGCTGGAGTAAATGAATCGACGCGGTTGTGGCTTCTCTCTTACGGGCTTCTAGAAGGAGACTATGCCCTTTTGATATTTGGGGATACTGCTTGCTACTAAGCGTCAATGGATTTCGAACTAAAACCCACTCCTTGATTCCTTAATACAACGGATTACCTGTTGGCCAAAGAAGACACTTTCATATGTGGGAAAGACTCATCTCATCACTTCAATGCTTCAGGGAGTGGAGTGTTTTTGGTTCTCTATATTACCTATTCCTCTAGGAATTATTGATCGCATTTACAGCATAGTCTTTTATGTGGACGTCCAAATACCCCAGGTGTCTTGGGCGCATATGTGCAGGCCCAAAGGAGGAATGGAATTTCGCTACTTGAAAGCTTGGAACCTTGTCTTATTGGTCGAGGTACTTTGGCGAATATAAGCAAAGGAGGATACTCTTTGGATTAAGTGGGTTACATCATACCTACTTGAGGCGAGTAGACAAATAGACTTAGGATACAGTGCACTCGGATGCCCCACTGATCAAGCGGTTGTTGCAAATCCGTGACATTATCCTTACAGCTGCTGGGTCATCGACAGATACTATGCAAAGGTTGGTAGATTGATTTGAGCAGGATAGAGGTGTGGCCAGGGCCTATGATTTCTTTAGGCATCCCAGTCCAAAGAAGCCCTAGGTACATACAGTGTGGAAGTCCTACATCTAGCCTAGCCATGCAGTTGTGCTTTGGATGCTAGCTCAGAAGCGACTTTCCACCAGAGATAGACTATACTATTTGGAGGATTGGTGTTGTGCTTTCTGTAGACGAGATATAGAGACGCAGGAACATTTGTTCTTTAAATGCCCTCCTATAACAATCTTATGGTGGAGGATCCGAGAGTGGTTACATATAGAGCAGGAGATATCTGTAGGATCGTTGTAACACGCTAGAGGGAGGGTGAATAGCGTGTTATTGTTTTTCGTTCGTTCGTTCTAATAAATAAAACTTGCAGCGGAATATTTAGAAAACAACACAGGGGACTCGCGGATTTTTTACTTGGTTCCTAATCCCCTAGAGTTAGTATGTCCAAAACCTATGTACGGGAGGCACCCGTCCACTAGTGGTCTCCTTTCCGAACGTTGTTCGGAGGCGGAGAAATTCGTCTTACAGTCCAAAATAATAACAGTAAATAAAACAAAAAGTAAGAATAGACAAACAGCCAAACAAGTGTTGCCGATCTGGAAGTCCTAAGCACCTCGCACTCCTCCTAGATCTTCCCCAGTTGAACTAGCTTACCCTCGTTTGCGTTCCGAATCACCACTAGGAGCGGAGGATTGCTTGTATATTAATTTTTAAAAAATATTTAAGTTTGAAAAATATTAAGTTTTGAAAAATTATTTAAGTTTTTAAAAAATGTTAAGTTTTGAAAAATATTTAAGATTTTTGAAAATTAATTAAAGTATTAAAATTTTTAAAAATTAATTTAGATTTGAAAAATTAATTAAAATATTAAGATTTGAAAATTAATTAAACATTTTTTTGAACATTAAAGTAAATAGGTTTTTGAAAATTAATTAAATTATTTAGATTTTTTCAAAATTACTTGAACTATTTAGATTTGGAAATTTAATTAAAATATTTAAATTAATTAATTAAGTAATATTAATTTGGTTCGTTGAGTTGCTTTAGAAATTTATTACCTAACTCATCTCACCCGAATCTAGATGAACAAACAATTGATCCTATGGGTGTTGTGAGATATTTTTACCGATTATATCTTTGTTTATTGTTTGAGGTATCTATATTTGATTAACCTTGAGTTAGATTCAGGTTTAACCGTCAATCAATTAAGTCCACATTTCAAAAATTAGTTTCCAGACAGTGACGAGGCACATAGACCTTCTTGGTTATCAAAACAACGACCACATTCTAAGATAAAACTAATTTAGGAAATTATGACCTTAACCAATTTATTGATAAACCTTGGTCTAACTATTCTAGGATGTGGCGAGGTAACTTCGGCTAGTTTGGTCAGACTAAATTAATTAAGTCAGGTACTCCTTACCCTTCTTGACCACTTAACCTAAACCTCCCTAACGTACTATGTGTTAGTGAGAGCCCTAGAGCCAATCATTTGATGATTGTTGTATGGATTCATTGTATCATATTTCTACATTTTATAAAGGCATTTTATTATGGTTATTATACTTACTTGATATTCGTGTCATAAAACTAAGTATAATAATGTCCTTGAGTAGATCGTTCATATCTATATCAATCGATTGGTTGAATCGATAGTGAGATGATATAGAGAAGAACACTACTCTTAATTATTCCTAGTCAAGTATTAACATTCAGGGACAATGTTAATGCGACGAGACTAGCATGTAGGTCAACACGATGACTTGATCTCACAAGTCATGGATATAAGATATCAAGTTGACACATGGGTATGCATTGGAGAATGTATACTGAATGACCCGCCATGAGAAAGTATCATGGATCGTTATATGAGTGTCATATACTTTCTCATATGGCTATTAGTATAACTATTAGTCCTTGGACCTGAAGTCACCATGGTTCCCTACATAAGGAGTTACTTACTTTGGCTTCGTCAAACGTCACCCGTAACTAGGTAGACTATAAAGGCGATTACTGGGTATGTAACAAATTATGCGGAGGGATGTGAGTGATGTAGATGGGATCTATCACTCCCATATAACGGGAGTGATATCATAGTTCTTGATAGAGTGAGACCACTAAAGTGCATGGTCATGCCCAAATAAGTCAACATGTGATGTTGAGCTCATTTGATTGTAGTGAGTCTACTTGGAGTTCAAGACATAGATTGATTAGAGGATGACACGGTCTATACCTCGGTTTGATCAATCATGATATCAAGGATAGAAGGGCATTGTCACATATTGTAAAGAATCACAATTAGTAGTCACAATGGTGATGTTGGATCTCAACATTCTTGTAGTTTGGGTAGTAGTGATGTGTTGCTAGATACCGCTCACTACTTATGTTTCTAAATCGGTTTAGAAGCATTGCCAACATTACAATAACCTATAGGGTCATACACAAAGGGCAATTAGGTGGAAATTAGGTTCATATGATGAACCAAGTGGATTAGATTCATGTGATGAATCAAATTGGGTTAAGTGTAATCCAAACTAGATTAGTGGAGTTGATTTGATCAACCTTAGGAGATTAGAAGTCAAGTTTGACTTGACTTGAGAAGGATGACTTTGTGGTCAAGTTTGACTTGACTTTGTGCCACATCATCATCAAGTTTGACTTGACTTTATGTCATGTCATGGTCAATGTTGACTTGACTTATGCCACCTCATGGTCAATACTTGACTTGACTATTTGACTTTAAATTGAGGTGGCATAAAGGATGGCCAATGATGATGCTCCACATCATCAAACATGTCATCTCATGGGAGTTACCATAGGATTGTAACTCATGGCATTAAGGGAGGAGTTGTAACTCCCCTCCCTCTTAATGTGGTCGGCCACTATAGTGGATGAAGAGAATGAATTTCATTCATTCCACTTCATTGTTTTCTTTCTCCTTTCTCAAGCTCTTCTCTTCTCCCTCTCCCTCTCCCTTTGCCGAAATTCTAAGGAGTGCTAGCACACTCAAGAATTTTGGTTCTCCACTCCTTGTCCGTGTGGATACATTGTAGAGGGGAGTACGCTTGACTTCCTCGAGATCCGGCACCGAAAAGAAGAGCGGGATACGCGAAGGGCACGCACCAAAGGTAAAACTCTTCATGTAGATGTAGAGTAAACTAAATATATACAAGAAAAATAGTTTTATATTTTTCGCACAGATCCGGTGGCATGGACTTCCGGGGTTTCCGCAACGCAAAAGCGGTTTTTGCAGCTCGGAAAGTCCAACAGTGGTATCTCACCCCACACTGGTACTAGGTTGGCAAGAATTAATCAAATAGTTAGTCCTTATTCTAGCCTAAATTTTCTATTGTTGGAAAGTAAAGACTAATTTAAACAAGTTATCAATGTGATTTGGATCCCCCAGGATCGTGCCCCTTGATGGGTCGGATCAAGTAGACCTGATCCTTAGGGATCCAAAATTGGTTCAATCCAACTAAATTAACCAGTTTAGACTTAGGAACTCATGCTTGGACTGTAGTTCTGTTACGTGTTATATGTGTCAATGACATGAATGACTTGTATTTAGCTGAATATTCAATGCCCGATCGATTGTATCAAGCCTTCTTTGACCCAAGCATCATATCCAAATACTTGGATCCAGAGGTGAATCGCTCAAGCGATCGTCTGAGTTCACTTACTTGGGTCTTCAGTTGGGAATTTTCTTTCTCGAGTTGAACTCGAATCGAATCCTCAACTGAATTGACCTGAGTCGGTGGCTCGATGTTGAATTTCTCCTTGAGGAGTACTAACTCCTCTTGGAGCGATTCAACCAAGGCGTTGGATTTAACTAATTTTTTCGTTAAGCTAATGATTATTGAAAATAGTCTTTTGTTACTTACAGCGAGGGTCGAACCTTCTGAACCGGATACGGATCCGTGGCTTTCGTAGCTGTCCGAATCGCTGTCGCTCAAGTTCGGCTCATCTTGGGTTGGAAGAGCAAGGAAACTGATCGTTGTCGGTTCCTCGTCCGACTCCTAAGAAGACAACTCATCCCAAGTCGCCTTGAGGGTCTTCTTCCTAGTCCTCCGGTCTTTCCTCTGATTCGGGCAGTCGGCTATGAAGTGTCCTTTCCAACCACAACCGTAGCACTTCATCTCGGTCTTGCTGGTAGATGCTGATTTTGTTTTATTGACGACCTTCTTGATTTCTGATCGTCTAACTCCGCACTTTTTTCGGAATATTTTCCGGACGAGGTTCACAAGTTCCGAGGTGACTTCATCGTTTGTCTCAGATTCTGAAGACTCCCAGTCTTCTTGTACCTTCTTCTTTGCTCTCCGTTCTTGCTCGGTACCTGCAATTAAGGCAATACCCCTCTCTTGCACTTCCGTATTAGATTGCTCATGTAATTCGAACTCAGAGAAAAGGTCATCGAGCTTTACCTTGGAAAGGTCCCGGGAAACTTTGTAAGCATCCACCATGGATGCCAACAATGTGTTCCTTGGAAACACTTTCAAAGCGTACCTGATTATGTCGCGATTCTCCACCGTCTGGCCAATTGCGTATAGCCCGTTGAGTAGATATTGAATTCTCGCGTGTAGGTCACTCGCGGTCTCCCCTTCTAACATGAACATGTTATAGAATTTATTGAACAATAAATCTCTTTTACTCACCTTGGTGTCGGAGGTCCCTTCGTGAAGCTCGATTAGCTTCGTCCAAAGGTCTTTTACACTACTGAATGGGCCGACCGGTTCAACTACTCCTTGGTTAGACCACACTGGAGAGTCTGAGTTGCTTTTGCGTCTGCTTCTATCTTCTTCCGGATAGAAATGTCCCAATACTTGCAAGACTGTGGAGTTCCATCACTATCAGACGGGATCGTGAATCCAGTCTTTATGATGATCCACATCTCCACCTGTGTCTTCAGATGACATTCCATCCTACTTTTCCAATAGGAGAAGTCGTCCCCTGAGAACAAGGGAGGTCTCGCGGTGCTGAATCCTTCTTATTGGACCATTAATCTAGCACATAAGAAAAATACGCAAGACGAATTCCAAGACTTGGTCTTAGATTAGTAATGCGAGAGGAAAAGAAAATTTAAAAAATAAAATTTCATAAAACTAATTGAAAATTCCCTCGATCAGTGGTTGCACTGGATTCGAGGATCTCGCTCTGATACCAATTGTAGGATAGAAAGAACGCGCTAGAGGGGGAGTGAATAGCGCATTTCACTTTTCAACCGATTTTCGATTTAACTAAAAATAGATAGTGCGGAAGCGAGTATAAGTACAGAAAAGTAATGTGAAAGTAAAAACACAAGCACACAGACACAGTCGTTTTACTTGGTTCACAGCCCCATGCTGCTACTCCAAGGTCCACAGTTTTTAATCGTTTCCGACAGACAATCCACTAATAGGACTTGTTCCTTACGGACACAAGTCGATCGATTACACAAATCAAATCCGATAACAAGAAATTGAATAAACTTTACAATTAATAAATACTTGTTACCAAAAAATATGTCGAAGCTTGCTTGATCGTCATTTCCTTATGAATTCGGCATAGCGGCGGCTTTAGGGTTGCACGAAGATGCTCAGGACGTCGTTGTCTCGACAGAGTGCTCGTGTAGATCATAATTAGAGTTATTCCGAACATCTGGTCGAGCTGTTCTTTTATATAGTGCTCAAGTCGACTCAAGCAAATCTCAAGTCGACTCCAGCTCAGCTTGATCCACTTTCTCTGCGGCAACTTTGTCCTCAGGTCGACCTGAGTCCACTCTCAAGTCGACTCTAGTCCAACGTGGCACCTCCCCATAACCTTCGCCTCTCTGCGTCATTATCTGGTGTTCACATTGGGGAGGCCTTTATTCGAGGTGTTATCATTCATCCTCATCTTACAACTAATCTTCAAATAGCTTATCTCTTTACAAAAGCTTTGAAAAGCCAATGACATAAATTTCTCAATAGCAAATTGATGCTCTAATACTCACCCGCATCAATTTGAGGGGATGTTAATATATTCTTCTTTCCTAATTTAGTTATGTTATAGTTGTATATCCATTGATTACCTCTCTAAACTTTTCATTATTATTGTATATATTCTTTTTTTTAGATAAGTAAAATTTTTATAGCATGAATCAAAGTACAAAAATCAATCATTAAGGGGTTCTCATGTCTAACGAAGCATCAGATCAGAGAAAACACCGAGCGATCGATATACATGAATTTGCACACACTTGAAGATCCTTTCAATGTCTAATTGTCCCTCATCAAAGAAACTTTTATTTCTATCCTTCTATACAAAATGAATCATAGATGACAAGGCAAGATGATGAGTCTTTGTAAGCATCCGGCTCCCACGGTATTGTCTTCCGAAGACTCTCAACATCCTTCGGTAGGTGGAGATCTCCAGTCGCATATGAAGTCAGTCTCCGATCCTCCTCTATAATACCACAATAGGCAAGCACTCGAAGAATAGATATTCCTGTGTCTCTAATACCTGGCCACAGAAAGTGTATTGTCAATCTTCTAAGTAATCCTTTCTGTCTCTGGTGGAGAGTCGCCTCTATACCAACATCTAAAAGGTGACTGCATGACTTGGTTGTAAGTAAGTCTTCCACACTATCCGAGCCCATGGCTTCTTAGGACTAGGATACCTTAAAGAATCATATATCTATGCTACCCCTCCGTTTTGATCAAACCAGTCTGTCAGTCTCTGTTCAGCAGTCTCCGGGGACCTAGCAACCAATAATATAAGATCCCGTATATGTAGTAATCGTTTGATCAAAGGGGAATCCAAGTGGGTTGCCTCCCATGACTTGTATATATTCTTGCTGTAGTTATTGTTGTATTTCTTCCGATATTAGACCCTAGGATTAAGGAATTTAATAATTCTATATTTCTTCTTATATTAGACCCTAGGATTAAGAGATTTGATAATTCTTGATATCTATATATTGTAATTCTCTTAGTGAAATGACAGAAAACATTTCAGAAATTCTCTTTTATTTCTTTGTCAAGCACTACCAATTAAAATGGCATTCCATCCATAGTTTCTACAAATCCATAGAAGGAATGAGTCTATTACCATCTTCAGCAGTCATAATCCCTGGGAGGACATTAGCAAGAATCTCTACTTGCAGCATATCAGAGAAGGAACTGTAATGATTAACATGCTGCAAAGAAACATGTATCTTTAATCATAAGTCTCTTCCATCATGACAAAGTAAAGGTATGATATACTGTCGAAGTAAAAAATAAATTAACCACCATCGACTATTAAGCATTATATGCAGGAAATATAGTAACGCAAAGATGGATGAGTGAATAAAAGACCCAATATATGTTGCAGTGAAAAGCAAACTATGTTAACTGCCAAGACAATTCACAGTCTAACATCATGTTTTAAGTATAGTCCTGTACTGTGTAATTATCCAACCATCACATTAAAGCAACAATGAGACTGTCAAATCACAGCTTTGCCCTTTAGTTTCCTGTTTTGAACCGCCACCCTTTTGTTCTTGGGTCGAACTACAGCTATTTAGTAAAGTAGCCTAATAAGTTCTAACTTGACGTATACATGATTAGCAACATCACATCACATCACATCAATAAAAATGGATAACTAGATATTTAATTAATCACTAAATATAACATCTATTATCTTGTTTTTCAGTATAAAGGGTGCTTTGGCATCAACAAATATTTTCTTTCCTATTAGTAACTACTATCACCTTTAACTGCTCTGATTAATCCCCATAGTCCACATCTGTGATTTTCCTTTCTTCCTCCTCTTTCCACTTCTCCTTCAAATTTACTAGAACCCTTCCTATCCTCTTATCAATTCCAACATGTCCCCTTTCATGAACAGCATCCCACATGAATCCATTTCAAAAATGGTATGACTCCATCACATCACATCAGATCAACCTGCATCATATCCTACAGACATCCCTAGATTGTAAAATTAGACAACCCAACATCTATTAAGTCTTGTCCCAAAAAAATTCTCTAAATATACCTCTTTCTCCATCATATTCCATCCATGCCACTGTTTACCCTAATTCATATCTTTGTCATGTCTTAACGTACCAGAGCTGCACCTATAGTTGTCCCCTCTACCTCCCATTTCTCCTTCTCCTTCATGTTGTCTAGAACTCTTCCTCTTCTCTAACCAACTCCAAAGAGGCCCCCATCTTGAACAGTATCCTACGTGCATCCATTTCCAAATGGTATAATTCCACATTCCAGCAATTAAGTCTTCTCCCAGAATTTCCCTGTATAGATCTCTCTAAAACAGGAAGTGAAGTAGCATTGCATCAAATATAGAAGGCATATGCAATTTGGCATCAATATCCATGTATAACTGCACAAGTATCAAGAACACAAATATCTAAACTTCTTATCGGCAAAATTTTATGTTGTTCCAACTTGCTCGGACCTCAATTATAGGAATTGGCTAGAGGGGCCAGGTTGAGAGAATTTGACCAGGTGAAATGAGGATATGGCATGGTTTCAAGTGCTGATCTGTAACAATGGATACATTTGAAACATCATTCTGGTTGCAACTAATAGCAATATTGTGTTAGCACAAAAAACATGGTTTTTTGTTCATCACATTTATGTGTCAGTGCAATCGACGTATGTTTAAAATTTCAAACTGCGTCAAGGTTTAGATCAGAATAATAAAGTTTTAGTACCGTATAGTGATGTGCAAATACAGTTTCGTTACTTTTTTTTTAATATTAATATATTGATTAAAATTTTATTTTTATTAATATTTGATTGTTATAAATGTTCACTATTAGTTTATTTTAGGTGTTTATTGTTCTTACAATCATGGTTTAAAATTCCAAGCCGTATCAGAGTTTTGATTTATGATCGGAACGATACGATTTTGGAATCATACCATACCGTTCTGATATTTTTTAACTATAAAATATATTAATTAAAAAATATTATTATAATATTTGATTACTATAAATATTTACTATTAGGTTAAATGAATATTTTAAAAATTAGAATTGAGTAAAAGTCAATTTATTATTAACTAAAGTCTAGACATAATAATTAGGATCAAATAAGTTTAAGTTAAATTAAATTTATTTTATTTTAATCAATTTAAGGAGAAAAATTTTCCCCCATGTATTTAAGGAGGAATAAGAAAAAATAAAAATGAAATTTTTTCTCATGTGTTTGGATGAAAGAAATAAAAATAAAATATAATATGAGGAAAGAGAGAATTAACCATTAAAAAAATTTTAAAAAAGAAATTAACAGTTAAAAAATAAAGAAGTGAGGCTTCGCGTGGGGCCTACGCACGACCGCGAAGCCTCGCACGGGTCTTCACGCAACTGTGAGTCTTGCATAGGGTCTCGCACGGGACCTCGAAGGGTCATGCCAACATCAATGCCTAGCTAGTCGGTAGACAGAACGATAAATTTTACCTATACCACCCGATACAACAGGAGATTTTAAACTATGATTTAGTTATCTTTATCTATGTTCGAATATTATATTATATTTTTGTTATACAAATAGGTTATGGTTTCTTCAACATGCCAATCAAAACAAAACAAATTTCAAAAAAACTTGAAAATACAAGGCTTTTGATAAAACTAATTTGTTATTAGAGATTTCAATCAAGGTTTAAAATTTCAACCTATGTTATTTCAGTACATATCGTGTTGTCCTGATATGGTTTGAAATTTTTTAAATATAAAATATATTAATTAAAATATTTTGATTAATATTTGATCACTATAGATATTTATTATTGAGTTATATTAGAAATGTAATATTGAGTTTAAGTTTTGATATTATCTAATGAAATATTTAATGTTTATTGAGTAAAAGTCAATTTAGGTTAAATTAAATTTATATATACAATAAATTAATTTATTAGTAGTAGTATATTTTATAAAATTAAAAATTATATTATATTTAATTTTTTATCTTTCTTAATAATCTGTTTCCTATCTCGTGAAAAAGGATAATCATTTTAAGGTTAATGGGCTAGTTTTTTCCCTCTATTTATCTTGTAAAGAGATAAATAGAGAAAAAAATTAACCATCCTTAAGAGATTTTTATCTTTATTTTTCTTTTTATATAGAGGGAAAAAATAATTGACCAAAGAGTACAAAAATTAATAAGGAAGAAAAAATTAATGAATAAAAGAAAAAAATAAGGGAGAGAAATTAGCCATTAAAAAATAAAAATTTAATTTTCAATATTAAAAAAATTAAGAAAATGTGGGATCGCAGCACCCCCGCAACCTTGTAGAATTAACGGAGGCTATCGTGAATCACGGCAGCCCGCAATGTTGGTGCCAGTATCGATGTAGAGCAGCAACAGAAATGACAAATTCTGCCCGTACCGCCCAGCACAGTATGAAATTTCATTCCATGATTTCAAACAAATGGGTTCTAAAATTGTAGCATCATATTCATTTCAATTAAAATGCAAGTCTTTTTTTTTGTGAAGTTTTGAGGTTTGAAAACCTTAGAGTCGTATGAGGGATTGATCTATAACTAGAATAATACAATTTTATTACTATATTTTGTTATTTCAATATATTTTTTATGCTTATATTTTAGTTGTGGTTTATTTATACTTGAGTAAATCAATCTTGTTGATTGATTAAACAATAATTGATTATGCTATTGATGAGATTGTTCAATAAAGTAATCAAATATTGATAAGCATATATATATATTTATTTATTTATTTATTTGTTATCTACTAAAATATTTATGTTATATAATAGTTGAACAACAACAACAACTAAACATTATCCCACTAGGTGGGGTCGGATTATATAATAGTTGTAATATATTATAAATTTGAAATAAGTCATCATAACTTAGTATTATATAATTTTATAATTAAATTATCATAACTTATTTACTAAGCTATTATAACTAAGTTACTTATTTACTAAGTTATTATAATATTAATTAAGTTATTACGAATTTAATTATAATTATATCTTATCATTATATAAGTTATGTAATTATAATTTCTATTTAAATTATATAACATATAATTATTATTAAGTTATGTAATTAGTGCATCCAAATCTCTAATTGTGTGAATGCATGATGAAATCATCATGCATGTCGTTGTGCATTCACTCCTTAATGCCTGAATGGAAGATAAGAGAAGATGCAAAGGAGGAGGAGAAGAAGCTCGACACGATCTCATTGAACCTTAGTTTTTTTTTTTTTGTATACTCGCATGATCCGTCTCTCTCGATGTCTTGGAAGTTGGAGCACAAAGAAGAAACCTTGCTGACATTGGAAACCTCTCATATGACCTTCACCATTGTTGTAGAGTTTTGGCATTAAAGATGTTTTGTGTGACAATCCACAAACAAATTTTACCATTTCTTCTATGTTAATTGGCTCAACTTGGCATTTACAACCCCGTGAAGTATTGATGTGCAATTGCTGCTATGACTAGTAAGAAAAGATGCATGGGTGCACATAAGTGTATCAAGGAGAGATATCTCCTTTCTTCTTAATTAAAGTCTGCTAACTCAATTCAACTGAATGGTAATAATCCCTTCTCTTTTCAATATACCAGTTCAAAACAAATTTGGTCCATCAAATATGGATGTATATAGGAGGAGAAAGGGTGGATATCTTCTTTCTTTTCAATTAAACTATTCTAAGTTAATTCAACTGAACAGTAATAATCCCTTCTCTATTCAATATACCACTTAAAAACAAATTTGGTCCAATAAAGAAAACTATTTCATGGTCTAAAATGCAATTTTTTATTATTTCTACTTTTACTATTTTTGATACATTTATTTTTTCTTGAGCGTTAATGAGATCAAGTTATTTTAAAAGCCAATAAAAGAAGCTCTCTCAGCCCCCTGTTATTATTATTCAAGGCTGTAGCAATCATACAACTTCTCTTTTTTCTTTCTCTTGAGATAGCCCAGAGGCATGCAACACAAAGAAATTGTCAACTGAGGCACATCTATCTACATGCAACACTAAGAGATTGTCAACTAAGCCATATGTATCTATCTTGTGCATGCTGCATATTCCTTGGCCTTTCCAAAATGAGTATTCAGAGGGAAATAAATTTAGCCATAATTATAACAGTAAAGCAGTAGGACAAAGACAACATATCCTTGCTGTTGTACCTAATGCAGTAGGACAAAGACAACATATCCTTGCTGTTGTTCCTAATGCTAGTTTAAATTAACCTTATTTCTAGCTGCAGTAAAAAGGTATGGTGAGAAAAAATAGACAATCTCTGTGTATTTATTAGATAGCATATATGTAGACATTGTCCATAAGGCTGTCAACAGATTTTGTGGCAATGTACACGCTCGCTTGATTTGCCTCAACTTATGTTGTGAGGAATATTGAACCTCATGCCCAACATGTGTCCAAGCATGACTCACTTGTGTCGTGCCTAGGCCAACTTGGTGGTTCATCACTTCATTTAAAAATTTCTAGTCATATCGAAGTTTTGATTTATGCCCAAAACGATACGATTTCGATATCGTATCATACCGTATCAATATGATTTCGATATTTTTTAAATATAAAATATATTAATTAAAAAATATTATTATTATATTTAATTATTATAAATACTTACTATTATATTACATTAATATTTTAAAAATTAAAATTGAGTAAAAGTCAATTTAGGATTAATTAAAATCTAGACAAAAAATTAGGATCAAGTAGGTTTAAATTAAATTAAATTTATTTTATTTTAATAAATTTAAAGAGAAAATTTTTTTTCAATGTATTTAAGGAGGAAAGAAATAAGAAAAAAATAAAAAAGAAATTTTTTCTCATGTGTTTAAGGATGAAAGAAATAAAAAATAACATAAAATAAAATATGGGGAGGAAGGATTGAGAATTAAGAGGAAAAAGAATTAACCATTAAAAAATAAAAAATAATAAAATTGAAAAAAAAAAAAACTCAACGATCGCAAGATGTTTTAGGCATGTGACCCCACCGCCGCATCCAATCATATCGCAAAGTTTTGCAACTACCGTTGCTTTCTATTAATTCCAACTAAGAGTTGTTACTGACACCTGCCACTGTCATGAATCATCGCTAGATAAATGAAGGTGGGCTTCCACCTTTGGAACTCTTATGCCCTATTTACTCTGAAACGCGGATTAGAAAAAAGACGGATTGCATGAGTGTCAAGATACTTTCCTCTATTTACATGGAAAAAATAATCGAGGGATAGATTTCAAATCCGTCAGTTGATTATTTTCCTGCTTTTTTCGTCCCCTCAAAACAGACAAAAGCAAGAGGTGTGACCTCCTCTTCTCCTTCCCCCTCCCCCTCACTCCACCTCACAACCCCAACCTCAACACCGATCACACCTTATCAAAGAATGACGTCGTCGCCACCGATCACTCCTTATCAAAGAACGACATCGTCACCACTGCCACCAGTAACCAGCAAGGGTGGAGGATTCAACACTGCTAGCAACTGCCATAGGCAGTACAACATCTCCGTGCTCAACGACGGTGGTGTCGTTGCCAAAGTCAAGCTCCACTAGCCCATGGCGCTGTCATCCTACTCCACGGCCACTTTGACATCATCTCCCTCTCCAACTTCTTCCTTTCAGCGGTCTCCCCTCCAAAAGGAATCCTTTCCCTCCCATCCTTTGTCATTTCCTTCTTTTATCTGCTTTCCCTCGCCTTTCTCTTCCTTTCTACTCAGGATAGTTTTCCACGAGTGATTCCTTTCCCTTCTCCATCCGCACTTTAGAGTAAACAGAGCATTAATCCAATGGCAAGCTAGACCTCTTGAAGAAGCTAGTTGGGAGAATTATGATTTACACGCTACACAATTCCATCATTCCGCCTTGACAATAAGGCTTCTTTCAAAGGAGGGGGGGTATTGATACGATCTCCATGCCACATCATCAGCCTATGCCATATCATCAGCTTATTGTGCCACATAAGAATAACAACATTTCTACATATTCTAGAGAAATAAAAAAGCATAGGCACAATGAATAAAATAAGGAAGATGGTTATAACTTCCATTGATAACTACCACCTATTTACATCAATATGGACTAATATGGAGATGGTCTTTGAAAATTGTTGTTTATTGATATTAGGAGGGTTGTCCACTCCATAAGGACAAATATATTGTAAGAACTCTTCATGATATCAGTTAAATACATTCGTGTTTTCCTTAAGATAAATTGTCTCTAACAATTTGACGCATAGTTTCATCTGAAACTCAATGAAGATTAATGTCTTGTGATCTAAGTAGAGGATAAACTTATGAGGCAAAAGGTAGTATTGTCGCCAATGTCTAAGGACTTAGATGATAGCATAGAATTCCTTATTGTAGATCAAATAAGACTGTGGTTTTATTGAGTTTTTCGCTAAGCAATACAATTGGGTGCCTTCTGGGCTTAATATGCCTCCTATCTATACCTCAGACACCTTGCAAGACACCTCAAATGGTTTCAAGAAGTTAAAATTCCAAAAATAAGCATTAGTCATCCAATTCTTAATCTCCTTAAAGGTTGCAAGGCAAATTTAAACCATTGAAATTCTCATTTCTTAAGGAACATTGTTATGGAAGCCATAATGGTACTAAAGTCCAAAGTGTCTGCTAGAATATTTAGGGATATTAGTCTATAAAAAATATATACATATATATTTTTATAGAATATTTCTCCTAGAATAGGTCCCTAAATTGGTGTATAAATAGGATCTTATTTCTTGTAATACAATAAGATTTTGTGTATTATTTTATATGGTGTGTATTACAATAAGATTTTGTAATACAATAGTTATTTTATGGAAGCAATCTTTGTCTGCATGCTCTATTAACTATTTTCAATGCTTTATAGATATGAGATTGAAGGGAATTAGCTACATGCTTCATTAACTCCTTGGTCAGAAAAAATTAACTATGTGCCTCATTAATTCAAGTTTAGTTTCCTTATGCACTTCATCAACTATTTCTAGAGCTTTATAAATCTAAAGTCAAGGATCATTTGTTGCTTGCTCTATTAACTCTTCAACATTTTGTTTGCCTACATGTGAGTAGGAAGTTAATGATTTCACTATCACACATGTCCAATTTATGTTGTGCTTATGAGAGTTGCTTTAGTTTATGTAATAAGTTAGACATAAATAGTATCTATGCTTTAGCTTGAAGGATAGTATCAAAGATATTAGACTTAATAGAGTTACAGGCCTAGTGGATTTAGTCCCACATTTGCATTTTTATGTTTCAGGTTTTATAACATCCTATAGATATCCATGGACTGGTTATTTCCTTATGTTGCAATGCAAATATTTATTTCTTCAAACTCTATTAGAAACCTTCAAACTTGAGTAAGAGAGTAGAACAAGTCTAAATACTTAATTGACCAGTTAACATACCGTAACTTCAAGTAAGAGGCATTTGTTGAAGAGAATCAATGAACCAGGTGCAATTCTGGCCAAAATACAGGAATAGATTAGCTTTCAAGAAAGATTTTAAACAATTGCAAAGATTGTATCAGCAAACTTCATTTTCTAGGTATATAATAAAACCCAAAAATGCTAAAATAAGTAAATTATTTATTTTATAAGTTTACTGAAACGAATATAGTTATGATATCCTCAGTTAAATCTGGACCCACTAAAATTCTACCATAATGGTTAGAATGTGATCGGGTACTTCACAATATTAAATAATGTATGGAGACACAACTGAGTTGGTGTCTTTAAAAGAAACTTTTTGATTTTGCTTCAATGATGTTAACAAAGAACTAAGAAACAATAAAAGTCAACATCATTAGCTAAAAAAGACTATAAGGAGTTATTTTTCTGTGATTTTCATATATATTTTAATCTTCAGCAATCTTAAGAAATTGAAGGCACTATTTTAAGTGATCTATAAGTCCTATTTCAAGAATTTACTTGTCAGTTTGTCATTAGTCCTACTATCAGTAATTAGAGGACCTTATAACAGAGTTTTTATTGGAGCAATGATATCCCCAAGTGGTCAAGTTGCCCATGTTCTTTGTTGTGTTTGGCAAAAGCTTGGAATAGTGCACATTGGAGCTCGTAGAGTTGGATGATTTAACATCATCAAGTTTGTTTGGTTGTTGGTTCGATGGCTTGAAGGCTTGTTGTGAAGTGAACTCAAAAGGCAAGGGGAGAAGGATGACATGTAAAGTAAGCTTAGAGAGGTTGGCACATTTGAAGTACAGAGGGTGTGATGCGAAGTGTATTCTAAGGTGGCCCGAAGCGTGGTGGATCATAGGCGAGGGGTGAAGAATGGCTGAAGGACTAACTGTCTTAGCATGAGGTGGATTCAAAAGCAATGAGCATGAAGGTTGAAGACCTTGAGGTATGAAAATTATGAAAGATTACTAGTGATGTGTAATCTTAGAATTTTTGCTTCTAGAAAGACCATCCTGAGATGTGGCTTGGTTAAATCCTTCGACTAATGGGCAATAAGTCTCATCATCGTTTGTGACTTAGCTTAATCCTAGGACTTCACATAAGATTACGAGGGTATAATCATTGACTATGGAGTGGATTGTATGCAAGTTTTCAATAAACATAAAGGTTAAGTTCAAGCAATAATCGACCTAAGTCAATTTGTTCCAATCAGTTATAGGTTGAGCAGTCAACTAAACAATCAATTAGACATGATGCAGTTAGAGGCTAGAACAGTCCACTGTAGGCTTTTTTTCAATCGATTGAAGATGAGCAAAATGGAGTAGTTAATAGAGCCTTCTTACATAAGACATTGGAGAGTTTTGGCTTTCAAATGGTTCATGAAAACATTGTGAATTTTCCTATGATCAGGTGCTCAAGTGCTATAACTCTCCAAGAGCTTGCAATGCAATCCAAGTTAAAGACTTCAATCAACAAGTCCTTGCTAATCTCCTCTCCCAAACTTTACAATCCATTTATATTTGAGAGGATAGAAACATTGTCTCAAAAAAAGGTTGGATTTTATGAAGCTTGCTCCTTCACTTCTTGTGAAGAAACGATTGATAGAGTGACTCACCTAGCGAATAATATGCCGTGGAGTAGAAGCAAAAGCCATGGAGTAGAAGCGGTTTTTTTAGACCACATTAAACAAATGAGCTAGCGTTGAATTGTTTTTATTTATAATTTTTGTTGTGTATGTGGTTAGTATGTTGTTAGCATGTTGTTCGCATGTTGCTCGCATGTTGTTTTTATACTAATTCCTGAGCATTTTCATCAGGACAACGTCTCACTGTCAGGTGGTTGATTACCTAGAGTTTAAAGAAAAAGGAAGTAAAAAACCAAAAGTGGGTGCCTTAGGTGTTGAAACTCATTTAGGGAGTGGGCTTTCCTAAATTGTAATTTTGACAAATTGAGGTGGGAAATGGAGTTAATATATGGTTCCCAAATGGGATAGCAATTCCCAAGTCGTGAGGGTCAAAAAGGGGATTCCATCTCTATTTTGTGGGGGACAATGAGCAAGCCTTAAGTAGGGATGAGCATTGAGGGCATTATGTATAATACCTCACACATAGAATGGCATTGAGGGCATTATGTGCAGAACTATCACATAAAGCTATGATGAGAGCATGATGTGTCGGATCTCACATTTGTTACAAGATGAAGGAATAAGTTTGCAATAGGTAGGGTCAGGGACATATACTTATTATAATGGCACATGTGTGTTTCTTTTACTTTTATTGTATGTTGTCTCTTAAGGGTGATTATCAGTGCATGAAGTGCATAAATGATGGTACGTATTTCTTTTGTTATACTCAGTGCATGATATCAATTATTCAACACTTATAATCTTATTAAGTTGTTACCTTATCTATTAGTTTATATATTTTTACTTAATGTGTTGCTATAATGTTGAGGATGTTTGGTTTTTGAACTTTGGTTATATCTCAGTTGTTCAGCAATTGATAAACTATTTCTAATCCCTACTTTATTGCCACTTGATATTTGAGTTGGTCTTCCTCATAGTTGGCTTACCCAGAGTCGAACTACTCATGTCATAGGATCTCATCACCCAACTAGCATCTATATATATCGTCTTGAGCTTGCAAACATATAAAGTGTTGTTTTAACTACTCAACTAAAGTTAGGTCTTGTCAGTTGTGGTTGAAGATGGATATTTCTCTATACATGTGTAAAGATTCAATTTTTTTAACAATCTTATAATTTTTCCTATGTTTTGAGATGCCAAATGGGCATCCTTTTGTTTTTTAGTAACTTCAGCAGTTATGTATCTGGGGTGGATGTTGCCTACTCATGTGTGTAGTTTTCTATTATGGCAGTGTGTATGTCTCGTCAAGTGAACAAGCTTTCTTTCTATTATATTGAAGGATTGCACAAGGATACAGAGGAGGTTGCTAAAATTTTCGATGGAGTCCTCCGATCATGGATACGTACAATGGCAAGCTAGAGGGTATAGGACTCAGAATATGACAACGGGTGCATACACCACTTTGAAACTGTGAAAGAGTGAAGGAGTTTCTCAAATGGTTGTCTTTTATGCTTCTATGTTGACATGATACAGTTAATGCTTATATAATGGTGCACCACTGTGTGCTTGTTTTTTATCAACAGGTGCATATTTTTTAACTTGATTTTTAATTAAAATTGTTATTTGAGATAGAAAAATAATATATCATTTTATTGAAAGATGAGTTATATTTATATACAAAACAACTCATCTTAGGAAACTAAACTCGTCTTAGAAAACTAAACTTATCTTAGAAAATTATCTACAATTAAGATGTTAATAAAGCTAATTAATAGCTAACATAATTAACAAATATATATATATATATATATATATATATATATATATATATATATATATATTGTCATATATCATATATATTATGGTATCATAAATATAACTAATACTCCCCCCTCAAGTTAGAGCATAGATATTAATCATGTCCAACTTGTTACAAAGATAATCAATCCGAATCACATTTAAAGTTTTTGTGAAGATGTCCCCTAGTTATTCATCAGTCTTTACATATCCTGTAGAAATCAAGTTTTGTTGAATCTTCTCACAAACAAAATGACAATCAATTTCAATATGCTTAGTTCGCTCATGAAACACAGAATTCGATACAATATGAAGAGCAGCTTGATTATCACACCACAGTTTTGTTGGTACTGAAGACTTAAATCGTACTCAATCAAGAGTTAATATCTCCACATTATCTCACACAGACTGTCATAGCCTTATATTCTAACTCTATACTGGATCGTGATACAATATTTTACTTCTTACTCTTCCATGAGATTAAATTTTCTCCAACAAAGATACAATAACCTAAAGCAAATCTTCTATCCATTTTGAAACATACCCAATCTGCATCTGAAAACATTCAATATAAGTGTATCCATGATTTGCATACATGATACCTCGTCTAAGTGCCCTTTCAAATAACACAAAATTTGCTCTATCACTGCCCAATGATAAATTGTTGAAGATGACATAAAATTCACTAACAACACTAATCGGATATGCAATATCTGGACAAGTTATAATAAGGTAATTCAACTTCCCAATGAATCTTTGATATCTCTCAGGATATTCGAATATTTCCCCATCTCCTATAATGTGTATGTTCTAACTCATTAGAGCATTACAAGGCTTTGCCCCCAATTTTTCTATCTCAGTTAATAGGTCAAGGATATATTTTCTCTGAGATAGATCATTGTAACTTCAACATCTAAGAAATATTTTAGCACCCCCAAGTCCTTGGTGTGAAACTGAGTATGAATGAAAGACTTAAGAGATGAGATTCTTGCAACATCACTTCCGATGATAACAATATCATCCACAGACACAAGTAACAAGATGATACCAGCTCCTGATTGCTTGTAGAACACAGAATGGTCAGATTTGCTATTCAATATACTAAAATTTTCAATAACCTGACTAAATTTCTCAAACCAAGCACGAAGACTCAATTTCACACCATACAAGGACTTTCGAAGATGACAAACTCGCCGTGACTCCCCTTGAGCAACAAAACTATGATCCATGTGCACTTCTTCCTAAAGATCTTCATGAAGAAAAGCATTCTTGGTATCAAGTTGATGTAAAAGCCAATAATGAGTAGCGGTCATTGAAATAAACATTCAAACAGATGTCAATGTTACAACCGAAAAAAAGTGTTAGAATTGTCCACATCATAGGTCTGAGCAAAGGCTTTTGTGACAAGACGGGCTTTCAATCTAGCAAATGATCCATTCAGGTTGCCTTTAACTATGAACACTCATTTACATCCAATAGTCCGTTTCTCTAAGGTAAATCAGTCAATTCCCAAGTGTTATTGTCATCTAAAGCATTCATCTCCTTATTACATCACACCAACCAAGATGAGACATGGCTTCACGGATAATTTTAGGAATAGAAATAGAGTCAAGTGAAACAATAAAGAACAAGAGAATAACGACAAGTTGTTATAAAAAATAAAAGAAGTAGGATAGGTACACTGACGTTTACCCTTGCGTAATGCAATAGAGAGATCATCGCTCAGAACTCAATTAGCTGACAAGGAGGAGGTGCAGGATCTCTGAATCATGAGATTGACATCTGGAATAAACTTAAATAATAGGAGGCTTGAGAAGATCTGATTTCGAAACGAGTGTAAAGGATCTGACAGAATATACCAATAAATCATCATCCTCCCTCAGACGAGTTGGAATAGATAAAGACTAGAAATAAAGTATATCTTCCATAAAGGTAATATCAATTGAAATAAGATATTTATTAATACTGGGACAACAACATCTATATCCTTTCTAAAGACGAGAGTAACCAAGGAAGATACATTTCAAAGACTTGGAGTCTAATTTAGTGATATGCAGACGAACATCCCGAACAAAATAGGAACTATCAAATATCCTAGGGTTAACAGGAAACAACGACTTATTGGGAAAAAATATTTTGAAAGGGATCTAAGAAAACATGTTATAAAAACTGCATCAACCTAAAATGCTTTGGGAATATTCATTTGAAAGAAACGGATCTGTGCAGTTTTAAAAAGATGTTTGTTCATACGTTCTGTCGTACCATTTTGGGATAGACTATCAATACAAGAGATTTCATGAAGCATGTCATTCTGACCCATATATAAGATTGAAATAAACAGGACGTATATTTTTAGTATTATCACTTCGCAAGGTACAGATACACAGATCGAACTGAGTTTTAATCTCAATGCAAAATACATAAAATAGATAAAATAACTCAAAACGACTTTTCATTAAATATAACCAAGTTACACGAGAATAATCATCCAAATTTAGACAAAATAGAACAAGGACCTCAAATATCAAAATGAGCTAATTCGAAAGGAATAATAGCATGTTTATTTAATCTAGGACTCAAACTAAGACAGTAATATTTTACAAACTGACACGACTCACAATCTAATGATACCTATCACAATCTAATGATACCTTATTATATTGTGGACAAAGTTTCTTGAGTAAAGGGAGAGATGGATGACCCAACCTATAACGAATCTCGAAAAAAGAAATGACACTCGAGCAAGTAAAAGATTTCAGAAGCGATGTGTCAAGAATGTAGAGGTCTCCAAACTTATATCTTTTACTAATAATCTTCTTCGTCATAAGATCCTGAAATAAACAATAATCAGAAAAAAAAAATGAGATGTAACAGTTAAAATTACGAGTTAGTTGACTAACAGAGAGAAATTAAAGGATAAATTAAGTAAATATAAAACAGAGGACAGAGGAAGCAAAAGGGTAGTATTGATAGTGTCAGACCCACGAACACAAAATGGTGATCCATCAGCTAAAGTAATGATAGAAGTGTTAGCTTTGGATTGGAAAGTAGAAAAGAGATTAGAATTACCTGTCACATGATCCGTGGCACCAGAATCAATGACTTATTTGGAGGATGAGAAAACCAGACATAGGTTGTGTTTACCTAAATTAGCAATAACAGTGACAGAGGAAGATGAAGACTTGAGTGATTCTTGATATTTTGATAACTTGACAAATTCATCTGCAAAGATAAAAACTAATTTATCAAAGACATCATTAGTGGACACAATATGAGCCAAGTATTTTTGTTGATTTTTATACTCAAACTTTTTACACTTAAACTTATATGACCTAACTTACGATAATAGTTGCACACAATACCATCAGAATTCAACGTTCAAATTTGAAAGTCATGTGAGTTTCCTCCTTTATTTCCACTGTAACTAGTTGATCTTCTAAGCACATAATTAGTATTGTGACTTACCAAAGCACCACTAAGCGGAACGGATGCAGTACTTTCTGTATGGAGACGCAGCTAAATACAGCTTGTAAAAAGGAAACCTCAAAATCAGAGAGAACTTATGACTTAGTAAACTCAAAATCAAGAGATAGGCCAACGAAGAAGCTTATGATAGTCATCTGCTCTCGTTGGCGTTGTTGAACCTTCACATCAAGATTAAAGGGCAGTAGCATATTAAGCTACTCATATATCTTTTTGAACGCCATAAAATAACTGATTAAAGACTGACCTTGTTTTTCCACACGGTAAAAGGTTTTGTAAACCTCATACATGTGGAAGAGATTTCCTCTTCTAAAGTATAAAAATTCTAAATAATCTATTAGTTCTTTAACAAATTCATAATGATTGATCAAACTAATTACCTTACTATCAATATAATTCCGATTTTGAAGGAATAAGAGAGCATCCTCTCTAAGTCATGTCTTCTTTGAATCATCTTTAGGAAGATCATCAATCAATTAACCATTTTATCAATACTTCATAAATAAAGACGAACAATCTTATTCCAATCCAAATAGTTTGAACCATTCAGCGTATGGTCTGTGATTTTAGATATCACATGCACCACATCCATCATAATAGAAGACTTATTCTCAATCATAAGATTGTATCCCAAAAAAAGTCAAATAAGGAAAAAATTCAAAGAAAGACCAAGACGAAGTGGTTGATGGGTGGAGAGATGAGTACTAGACCGCAAGCTCGTCGGGTTGGTGCGTAGACATCTAAGGTAAACTCAAAGGAGTTCGTAGGATGTGTCGACAAACAAAGGAAGAGTCGGCGATGGTCGGCTTTGTAGCACGCTGACAAGTGGCAAACAAGAGGATAGCAGCGGCGAGGATGAAACCCTAATTTCAAATCTCTAATGCTCTAATATCATGTTACTTGAGGTAGAAAAATAATATATATCAATTTATTAAAAGATAATATATATTTATATACAAGACTAGAAAGCCATCTTAGAAAGTTAAACTCGTCTTAGAAAACTATCTACAATTAGAAAGTTAATAAAACTAATTAATAGCTAATTTAATTAACAAATATATATTGTTATATATATATATGTATGTATATATATGTGTGTGTGTGTATAGAACTAATATGGTATCATATATACAGCTAATATGGTATCATATATATAACTAATAATTTTGTATTTTTAGGCCAGATTTATGATGATGCGCTAACATAAGCATCTGAAATTCAGGCTTGACCCTAAACATTCTACATCATTCTAAGTGTCTCAGTACATAAGCAAGATAATCTTAGTGTGCTTGTGAGATATTGACTGCGTAAATCTATAGGTTCATGTTTTTTATAGTAAGACCTAGGGTAAGTCCAGATTTCAAATAATTTTGAAAATAACATAGAAAAATAAAGGATTTGAAAAGTGTAAGTTTTGAAAAACATAAATTTTAAAACATGGATTTTAAAACATAGGTTTCAAAGATCATAAATTTTAAAGAAAACATAGATTTTAGAAACATGAAAAAAAATATTTACTCTACTGAGCACATGTCTAGTTGTCTTCTGAGTGTGTTAAACTCAGTTTTAGGTAAGGGTTTAGTAAAAATGTCTACCAGGTTTGATTTAAACTTAATATAGTCAAGTACAATATCATCTCTAGTTAAATGGTTCCTACCAAATTGGTATTTTATTTCTATGTGTTTAGTTCTGGAATGATGTATTAGATTTTTTGTTAAATTGATTGAACTTATATTACCAATCAATACTATAGTATTTTAGTAATTTAATTGAAATCCTTTAATGTATAGTAGTTGAGTTACACATTCCCCCATTGTTATGTACTCTGCTTCAGTAGTGGATAAGACAACAGTGTTATTTTTACTACACCAGCTGACTAGACATTGACCTAACTGTTGGCAATACCACTTGTACTCTTTCTGTCTAGTTTACATCCAACATAGTCTAAATCAGAATATCCCACTAAGTCAAAGGTGTTTGTTCTTGGATACCAAATTCCTACATTTATTCTACCTTTAATATATCTAATTATTCTTTTTACTAGCGTTAAACATGATTCTTTTACACATGATTGATATCTAGCACACATTCCAACTGCAAATACAATATCAGGTTGACTTACAGTTAAGTATAATAAGTCACCTATTGCACTACTATAATATTTTAAGCCAACTGGTTTTCCATCTAAATCATTATCAATTTTTATAATCATTGTCATAGGTGTATTAATTTACTTAGAATTTTTCATTCTAAATTTTTTAGTTAATTTCTTAGCATATTTATTTGAAAAACATAGTTGTCATCTTTCGTTTGTTTTATTTGTAAGTCCAAGAAGAAAGTTAGTTCACCTACTAGACTTATTTCAAATTCACTATTCATTAAAGTAATAAATTCATTTAAAAATCTTGAGTTTATTGAACCAAAGATTATCATCTATATAGATTTGAGCTATAAAAATATCTTTCTCTAGGGTTTTAACAAAAAAGGTTGAGTCAATTTGTCCTTGGTTAAACACTTTAGATACTATGTAGGTTGGCAATCTTTCATAGCAAGTCCTAGGTGCTTATTTTAATCTATACAAGACTTTCTTTAATCTACAAACATGGTTTAGATAGTCTAGATCGTCAAATCCGAGTGGTTGACTTACATAGATTTCTTCCTTAATAAAACCTTTAAGAAATGCGGATTTTACATCCATTTAATATAGCTTGAATCTTTTATTTGTTGCACAGGCTAGCAGCAACCTAATGTACTCAAATCTAACTACAGGTGCATAGGTTACTCTTGTCCTACTTGGCTAAATCTTTTAACTACTAATCTGACTTTATTCCTAACAATTTCACCTTTATCATCTAATTTATTACTAAAGATCCATTTGGTGTCAATGATTGATTTATCTTTTGACATAGGTACTAAGTCTCACACTTGATTTCTTTTAAACTAAACTAGTTCTTCTTGCATCGCTATAATCCAATCAGGGTCAGGTAGGACTTTTTCTAAGGTTTTGGGTTCAATTTTTGATATTAGAGCTATTTGACTTAAATTTCTATAAGATGATCAAGTCTGAACTCTTAGATTTTAATCACCCAAAATTTAATCAATCGGGCGATTAGATCTTAATCTGGGTGCTCATGTGGTAGAAGCAATACTTGATTCTTTTGGTTTGGTCATGTTTGAATCAAGTCTAGATTCATTATCTTCTAGATTTGTGATATTTTGTTCAATTTGAATCTTGATTAGGTTGGTCAAAATTATTTTTTTCATCAAATATAATGTTGGTTGTTTCTTCAACTTTTAAGGTATTCTTGTTATAGATTCTATAGGCCCTACTAGTTATGGAATATCCTAGAAAATTTTCATTTTATGTTTTAGATGTAAATTTTCCTAAGTAGTTTTTTTGTTTAATATATATATTTTACATCTAAAAACTCTTAAATATTTTAGATTGGGTATTTTATTATAATAAATTTCATAGGAGGTTTTATTATAAAGTTTATTAATTAGGATCTTATTTTGAATATAGCAAGTTGTGCTTATTGCTTCAGCACAAAATTGATTAAATAGATTATATTCATTTAACGAAGGGGAGCCTTGGCGCAACAGTAAGGTTGCTGCCGTGTGGCCTAAAAGTCACGGGTTCAAATCCTGGAAACAGCCTCTTGCTAAAGGCAGGGTAAGGCTGTGTACATTGGATTCCCTCCCCGGACCCCGCAAGGCGGGAGCCTCGTGCACCGGGCTACCCTTTTTAGATTATATTCATTTAACATTGTCCTAGTTGTTTCTTATATGGTTTTATTTTTTCTTTCAACTATTCCATTTTGTTGAAGGGTTTTAGGGCATGAAAATTCATAGTGGTAATCGTTATTTTGATAAAATTCAGTAAATTTATTCCGTGATCACTTCTTATTCTTTTAATTTTTACATCTTTTTCATTCTCTATTAATTTACATAGGTTGGTAAAATTTTCAAATATTTCACCTTTAATTTTTAAAAATTTTACCCAGGTAAATCTTGAGTAATCGTCAATTAATACTAAACAGTATTGGTTTCCGTTTAGTGACTTAACCCTATGTGAATCGAACAAGACTAAAAGTTCAAGTATTGAGTTAATTTGATTCAAATTAGTGGATTTGTGAATTGATTTAATATGTTTTCCTTGTTGACAAGCACTATAGATTGTATTTTCTTGGTTTACTAATTTTAGTAGACCTCTAACTAAATCATTTTGACTCATTTTTGAAATGGGTCTTAGATGAGTGTGACCCAGTCTCCTGTGTCACAACTTTATTTCCTCTTGCTATGTCAGTACACACTTAATTGAAGAGCTTAGTAGATTAATGATATAGATGTTATTTCTCCTAATTCCCTTAAGTGTTATTTTAGGATTTTCAATATTTTTAACTAAGCATTCAAAATTTGAAATGGTTACTAAATAACTAGGATCACACAATTAACTAATGCTAAGAAGATTAAATTCGAATAACAAAATTGGAACTTAGTTCAATATTACTTGTTCCGATTACCTTAAGTTTTCTGTTATTGTTAAATGTGACTGATCCTAGGTTCTTGAGTTTCAATTTGATGAATTTCAATCTATCTCTAGTCATATCCTGGAGCATCCACTATCCAACATCCATTAGTCCAAATCTGTGTTCCTACACATAAGATATTTGATTTGTATCTAACTTGTATTTGGATTTTAAGATAAATTGATTTTCACTTTTTATTTTCCATCTCACCCATTCTTGATTGTTAAACATATTAGTCATATAGGTTTAATTGTGAGATGGTTTATCAATTTTATCTTTATTAATTTTGAATCTAAAATTTTATCTAATCTTGTGTTAAATTCAGATTTACATGTCAGTCAGTTAAATGTACATTATAAAAATTGGCTTCTAAGTCGTGGCAAGGTAGAGGCATTCTTGGTTATCGGATCAACGATCACTTCCTAGACAAAATTTTTTTAAAAAATTATATATTTAACCTTCTTCTTAGAAATCCTAGTCTAACTAGCCCATGTTAAACTGGGGTAGCTTCAACCAGTTTCACTAAGTCGATTGTACAGCCAAAATATGTTTTCGATCAAGTTTCCCTAGCATATTATCATCTCAATTCCTTCTAATACTAAGTTGTCAAGATTAGATTAAGTCTTTTCTAACTAACCATTATAAATTAAGCATAAAATAAACTAAACATGCATCAAGAAACAATAAATCAGGCAATCATATAATTTATCTAATTAAGATGATTTTTCTATTGGCTCCCTCTAGAATACAACCCTGATAAGGTCTAGTCAAATAGTGGATCCGATTTTTTAGGACCCAATATTGGTTCAATCCAACTTGATTAGTCAAACTAGACTTGGGAATTCATGCCTGGACTCGTTGTCTATTAGTTCGATTCACTAATAATAGGTACGATTTAAACTGTGTTTTAACCTTGTATCCGAGTCCAAATCGATTGTACATGACCCTTTGAGTATCGAGTATCATATCAAAATACTTAGAATCCAAGGTGAATCGTTCTAATAATCCTTTAAGATTTTCAACTTCAGTTTTCAAATTGGAATATTCTTCCTCAAGTTGTTGGACTTGAGTTGAAGTTCTAATCTAAATTTGCTCAGTTGAAACACTTAGGTCAGTCTTCTCCTTAAGGGTTTTGACCTCCTTTTGGAGAGACTTAATGCGGACGTTAGATTTGACTAGTTTACGAGTTAAGCAAGAAATCATTAAGTACAACTTCTCTACTAATTGAGCACTTATAGTGGGATTTGAACCTTTTGAAATCGATATGGATCCATGGCTTGACTCAGACTGGGCTTCGAACTCGGTTGTAGAATCGGGCTCAAACTCATTGCTCTCGTGCTAGTAGCGCTAGGAAGCTCGCTTAAGCTTCTTCTTCGTCTGACTCTTCTAACGAAGACTCGTCTCAGGTTGCTTTTAACATCTTTCTTCAAGACTTCTTAAATTCCATAGTGTTTGAGCACTCAGACTTGAAATGTCTTTCTGATTGCATCCATAGCTGATGTTATCGACTTTTGCTTTTGTGATTCAACTCAGTCCCGTTTGATTTGACTTGATCACCTTTTTAATCTCATGCTTGGTGAACTCGTTCTTTCTTATGAACATCTTCCGAACTAGATTGATTAGTTCAGTGGTATCTCCTCGTTGTCTTCTGAATCCGATTTGTCTTCGAATTCGGGTTCAAGTCAGGATTTGGACTTCGGCTCCTTGGTTCTTGATTTTCGCTACAAGCAAAGCGATATCTTTCTCGGTCGTAGTTGTATTAAATTGCCCGTGAAGTTCAAATTAAGAAAATAACTCATCTAACCTTACCTTTAAAAGATATCGAGAGACCTTGTAAACATCGACCATCGATGCCCACAAGGTATTTCTCAAAAATGATTTTAAAGCATACCTGATTACATCCCGATTCTCGATAGGTTGTCCGATCACGTGGAGTCTGTTAAGGTCCTAGATCTGAGCGTGAAGTTGATTTGCCGACTCTCCATCCTGCATTTTTATATCATACAGTTTATTTAATATTAAATCATGCTTGCTTACCTCTATGTCAAAAGTCCCTTCGTGGAATTCGATCAGCTTCTCTCATAAGTCCTTTGTGTTGATGAAGGACCCGACGGAGTTTAGTTCTTTTGTCAAACCACATTGGAGAGTTTGGGTCGCCTTGGCATCTACTTTAATTTTCCATTTGGTAGTGTTGTCCCACTTCTCGCATCTTAGTGGCATTCCTTGCTCGTCGATCGGAAGTGTGAACCCAATTTGGATGATGATCCGCATGTCCATTTGAATTTTTTAGTGGAACTCCATTCGGCATTTCCAATAGCTAAAAACGTTTTCAATGAAGAGCGGGGGCTGAATAGTATTATAGCTCTCTTGATGTGTCATTTCGAATTTTGCACACAAAGAAAAATAAAACATTCCAAGACTTTGTCTTAGATTAGTAGTGTGGAAAGAATAAAATACCTGAAGGAAAAAGTCGCTCGAATGGTGTTGCACCAATTTTAAACAGTTTCAAAAAATGGAAAATTAGTCAGAAGATGTTATTGCACCAATTCTGACAAAGAACAAAAAATCAAAAACGAACGAAGAAAACAAGCTGATTGGTGGGTGCACCTATTTCGAGCACCCCGCTCAGATAATAATTATAGGATCGATGAGCACATTAGGGAGGTAAATAGCGCGTCGCTTTTTCACTTTTCCTTTTAAGAGATGTAGTGAAAAATAGAAAGAAGAAAATAAAAGAGAACTTTATTTTTACTTGGTTCATAATCTACGACTGCTACTCTATGGCCCGCAGTTATTGACTACTTCCGATGGGCAATACACTAATGTTCATCTTAAAGGAGGTTTGTCTTTCACAAAAGATGGGGATCAGTAATAAATTTACCAATTCTATTTAAAAGAAAGCACGAAAGACGAAAATAAAACAAAGAAAAGCTACTGATAAAGATTTAAAACTTGAGCACAATCGGAGCAGCACGTCGATGTTGTGCCAGAATTTTTGAGCAAAACGATAGTATGAGGCGGTAGAAATTATTGTACTGAAGTTGGTCGCAACTTCATTTAAAAGTTATTCCGAGCGCTTAGATGCCTTTCTGAATTCCCCGACTCGATCTGATCCGATCCGCTATCATCGCAATTTTATCCATCCCCGAGAGTCTAGAACCCTTCTGAGCACCTAAACTACTAACCTAACGAGAGCTAGGCGAAGCGATCTTATTCGTATATGATTGTAACTTATCCATCGTCAGACGTCTAGATTCCTTCCGAACGCCTGGATGCTGACATGCTCTATTCAACAGATTCTGCCAACTCATCTGGACACAGGGTTGAGTTCAGGACCGTCCGGACCTCCAATCGCCCGGAGTGAACTATTCTAGTCACCTTTCAATTTAAATTTCTGCATCACAGAGTTAGCACAACAGGCATAGTATTTAAATGGTGACAGTCTTACAACTATATCCTAAGTCAAACCGAGGTCTATTATTCCCTTTAAAGGAATGTGTCTTTATCCACCCCTCTCAGGAGAATTTATCTGGTGTCAAACCTTGATCCTCCAGACCCAATTTAGGTTTCTTCCATAGCCTCTGATCCTCGACCTCCAGTCTCTGGTCTAACTTGATCTTAAACCTCCAGACCCTACCAAATCCCTTCACCTAATGTCTCTGACCCTGCTAAGACTTCCTTGCCTAGCCATGGTCCAACTAACCCACTATGGTTTTCCTTTGCCTAGCCATGATCTAGCTAACCCACTAGGGTTTTTCCTTACCTAGCCATAATCCATCTGACCCACTAGGGTTTTTCCTTGCCTTGCCATGGTCCAGCTGATCCACTAGGATTATTTCTTATCTAACCTATAGTTAGGACTTTTCTAGTTGTGCTACCTGCACACTTGATTAACTTTGTTAGATCACAACACAGTTTAACTTTGAACCTTTGTCATTATCAAAACTTAAGTTCGATTATCTGGTGCTCCCTGCACCAACAGATACTTCCTTGCGTTTTCACCTATATCAAAGTTGACCTTACTGATAGTTCTTTGAACTTCAAGCATCATGTCAAGATACTTCGAGCTCAAGGTGAACTGCTTTAAGATTTTTTTTATATCTTCTACTTGCAATTTCAATGGAGAATTCTCCTCATGCTTTTCAACTTGAGGCGAGCTTCCCTCTTAGACTCTACAAGTGGAAGCTAAAGAGGCCTCCTCTTTAATAACCTTAAGCTCATTTTAAAGACCTTTTACCTTTGCTTTTGACCTAGCTAAAGAATTTGTTAAGCATACAATAGTCTCATAACAGTCTCTTATAACACAGGGTAAGCTACATACAATAGACTCTTCCCGAGAACCCCACATTGACAGGAGTTTTTTGCACTAGGATGTCCTCTTTTTTATATATACAATAAACTCATAACATTTATCTAACTCGAGCGAAGTTACCTTGTTATCCCTAAATAATGACTCATAAGATGACTCAACCTCCTCGTTGAATGCTTCTCCTTGGCTTTCATTTGAATGCTTTACTCCATCGTTGGTTATAAAGGTTAGATGTCGTGTCACCTTGTATAGCTTATTTGATGATTCAGATGAGGTTTTATCCTATGTGGCTTTGAGTGTCTTCTTGCTTTTTAGCTTCTTTTCTTGTTTCGGGAGTTCAAGGAAATCAACCAAATACAGACTATGTTTTGCCCTTATTTTAATTTAGATTTACCTTCTTTCTTAGCATCTCCAAAGAATTTCTTGACATCTTTCTTGTTGAATTTTCAACTTATCTACATCAGCTTCTTCACAAAATCTCACTTCACCAGTTTGCTCTCAGACTCTTCTTCAGACTTATATGAGGTCCCCTTCTCCCTCTTCTTAGTCATATTATTAGTTACAATCAATGATATAACTCTCTTCAATTCAAACTTACAAAACAACTCATCTAACTTTACAAAGATCCCAGGACATATTTTAGGCATCCACCACAGATAACCACAAAGTAGTCCTTGGGAAAACCTTTAAAACATATCTAATAAGGTCGTAGTTCTCACACTTTCTCTAATAGGATGGAGTCCGTTGAGTTCCTTGAATGTGATTCTTGAGTCTCTGGTGTCTTCATGCAATTCCACCAACTTATACTAAAGCTCTTTAGCACTTTGGAAGGGATAAACCTTATTGAGTTGGTCTAGGCAATCCATACTGTAATGTCACAATCGTTGTGGCATTTGACTACACCTTTTTTTCTCAGTCCACATAACCACTTCCCTAATACAAGTCCTTCATCCTCAGTGGTAGGCGCACTCTCTATATTTGTCATCAAATAATACTTCATTCTACTCCTCCAATAAGAAAAGTTATTATCGTCAAAACATGGCGACCTTGCTTTGTTGTAACCTCTTAGATGGGCATTTTACTTTAGTAGATTTGCTCCTTTAACTATTAATTCTCTAAAGTGGCATGCTCTAATACTAGTTGTAGGATAGAGTTCGGATGTTAGAGGGGTACTACTTGTAGGATAGAGTTCGGATGTTAGAGGGATGGTGAATAGCAACCATCATTTTTCTTGATTTTCTTCATGTTAATATCTACAAAGATTAGTGCGTAGTGGAAACAAACACAATAACATAAAGTAGAAAACACACATAAATCCATAAGTGAAAACAACTATCTTTCTCCTTTTGGGCACCACTGAAGGCAAAACCTTTTACAGTTATTAGATCATCTTCTTTTTTACAAATTTGTAAATAAAGTACAAGGAAGGCAACAAAACACTAATAAAAAGTAGGTTTATAGCTAACTATTCCCACTTTTGTTTTCGGCGCTCTTGTTCTTGTTGAAAACGGATCAACTACAACATTTTAAACGAAGCGCCAAATTCAACAAGTTGCGTGTGATTCGGTGTTAATTGTTGGTGGCACATCAATCCATTGCTCTAATATTAAAATATTTTTGTAGATCTTTAGGAACCTCATTAATAATTTTCTAAGATACACATCAGTTGACTGTCTTGCAGGCAACAATCGAGGTAGCATTTAGTCAACTCGCAAACATTCTGCTTACGCGAATTTAACATGAGCTGACTTGCAAACATTTGTTTGCTTTGAATTTATTTTACTCAACTACCTTGGATGACTCATAAAGAGTTGACTAATTTATTACCACAAATTTTGAATGGCTTTATGCTTTCATGAGTTGACTAATTTATTTCCATAAGTCGATTGAGGTATTCCCAATCGACAACTCCAACTTCATCAATTGGCTGACAACATACCATAAACTCAAATTCATCAACATTTAGGATTTTCACTTCTCCATGTGCAACAGTTGCACTATGACTTAACCATTTTAATAATCGAGTCTCACCTATATTCGAGTTCTACCCTCGTCCTAAGGTTACAATCACTCAAAGATTCATTCTCACCATAATTTAATGTGTCAGAAGCCTCAGTGCTATCTGGACTTTTGTGAAGTCTCCTCGCCTCTAGGTTTTCATTCTAGTCACCTGACTTCCTAGAACTTCCTTTCATATCAAGAGTCCATTCCTCGACTCTTTTGGACTTTTGTGCCTTACATCCAACCTTCCTAGCCTACTAAAACTTCATCTCCCTTAACCTTCTTAGACTTCCTTATCTAGCTTCCTATCTCCCTATCCTACTAGGGCTTTTACCTTAAGAAGCATCTAGTGTCTAACTATTTGGGTTTCCAGCTAAATGTACCTCTCAAGCTACCAACACCTGCACACTTGACATATCATATGAGATCACGAGACCTAATTTAAACATGGTGCAACATAAAAACTCATGCAATATCAAGCATGATTGCCCCAACAATATATGGATACTTGTCCAGGGGAAGCGCATGGACGATATAGAGTTTGAGCCTTTATCCACCATATTAGTCTTGAATATTATCACAAAGAACATACGGTTGGACACTCCATTGCAAGCTTATCTTATTTGGTGGAGCCATCTTTCGGTCCATAAACCTATCGATCCTTCAAATCAGCATCCTTCCCTTTTATTTATCATCCAATAATTCCCACAAGCCTTAGCTATCTTTGCCAAGCTATAGGAATTGTATAATTCATTATACATCCTATTGAGGAAATATTTTTTACATAGAAAGTTGTTTTGCTTCTATGCCATCAATGTCGCCTTTAACTAAGGATTACCTTCAGTATATGCACATTCGCTGACAAGAACCTCAAAGTCATCAGATCATAAAACATCTTTTATTATCGCATCTTGGCCCCTAGAGAACTTCATTTTATCCCCACGAGCGATAGACCCATCGTCACAATAATACTGCAATATCATCTTAAAATTGTAATTGTTGATGCAGCTTTTATCCTTCTAAATGGTGAGCTTGTTGTCTCACTAGCAGCTTAGTACGACAAGATCGTCGATATAGTGATGTGGAACAAACCTCTTTAAATTTGTCAATGCACCAATTTGGGTTGTCAAGGAAACCCTTCAAATGGCATTGTTCGCACATTATTCTTCAACATTACCCATTCTTTCATGCATAGTTAATGCACATCCAGCGCTTACTGATTGAGGAGTTTTTGCTCCTTAATAAATTTGACTAATGGTCAAAATATCAAATCAAGCCCATTGGATTTAGTTTAAAATTCAATTTAATCTCTTCGTATGGCATCCTAAATAGAGATTCTGATTTGATCTATTTTGGCTTGATTTAGGTTCATTCAATTTTAATTGTCTTAGAATTCCCTTGGTTTTAGTCAAACAAGAACTAATATTTGAGCACACTCAATTTAACACTAACATATTCACGCATGTAGAATATGATAGTTAGTACACAAGTTTATGCTCTCTCCGATTAAGCCAAACCAAATCATTGAATCAGTTTTATTCCAATTACTCAAATAATTTTGACATTAATTTCTAATTCATTAAAAAAATTAATTTACGGCAGCCTACTTGGAATACAATCCATCAATATGCTCCTATTCAATCACTTGATTATGAAAATCAATTTCCAATTCAGCCATGTCCAATAAACCTTTGAGGAGTTAATTCTAGTCCCCGGGGCAATGGTGCAACGGTAGGACATCCGGGTTGTGACCTAGGGACCTGCGGTTCGATCCCCAGCTACGGCGTATTTGCAAGAATTTTCCTCCAAATGGGGAACGCAATCAAAGGATGCTGGGCATCTGGATTGGCCGCCGTATGCGCTTCCCAATTTACCCTGGTGGTCGGTGGGAACCTTCCGTGGGACCGGACCGGCCACCCCCAGGGATTGAGTCCATGAGACTGACTGGGATTTATCATTTTTTTTTAGGAGTTAATTCTAACTTCCTCCATTTTCTTGTTTTATCTATTGTCACATCAATATCATGTTTCCTTAAGATCCCCAACCTTTGTCCAAATATGAATACCAACATCTAAACATCCTCCAGAATAAAGTTACACTTTCCCACATCTATGCCATAAATCTGAACCTAAAGTTGCCCCTCCCATATCCTAATAAATTATCTGACTAAAAATGAAGGTGTAGAGTCATAGCAGCAGAACAGTGGATTAGAAATAATAAAAGAATAGAAAATAAATAAGTATCAAGCTAAGCTGAATCAATCCATGGAAATTCATTAAACATCTTACCGATTATAAAGACCTAGAGCACACCTTCCTTCAACAGTTTTCAAACCATCTGCACAGTGTTATATTATAGGATAACTAATTTGACATTAACAAGTCTTTAACAGCGCAAACATAAAAGAATGAAAAAAGAAAACAAAATCCCAAAAAAAGCAGGAAAAAGAATTATAACATTACAAAGTTAATCCAAAAAGAACATAAGAGGAATCAAAGACACGTTAAGTGCAAAACATAGTAAGGTGACAAGGATTCATTTATCAAAAAGTTTACTTCAAAATATCAGAATCCTGCAGATCCAACATGGCGAGACAGTGATTTTTGGACTTCAATATAAAAGTTGCACATGAAATATGAAGATTATAGTCAAAATTGGTATGGAAACAATTCATGTTCAATATATTTATGGTTGGAAACAAGGTTCTTTTCCCACCATTCTACGAATGTATTAGCTCGACTATATTAGATAAAGATTATTGCAGAAGTGTCCACTTCCTTCAAAATATATGGTATTGTTAGTTATAAAAATCTAAACTTGTTACAAACATATCATTCACATAACCTCTCAATACTAAGCAAATAAATTATCAACTGGATATTAGAACTATAAACTGGTTATTAATACTAACAAGAGATGTAATGAGCTCTTTAGATTACACCACATATATCACAAAATGGCAATCTTCTTACATGATTTTATCGTCATGAAACATTAGATTAGAGACTATAAACAAAGTGCCTACTTATCAGAATATATCTTGCTTGGTTTAGTAAGATCAATATTCAGTTCAATCATTAGTATTTAAGCCATCTACACCATCTGTAGGTCATGTGGACCTCTAAGCATCCCTCAATATTATGGGCAAATCTGTGTAGGCCTAAAGATGAAGGTGGCTTGGGATTTTGGGACTTGCAAGCTTGGAACCTAGCCCTCTTGGCTAAGGTTCTATGGCAGATACAGACGAAGAAGGACACCCTTTGGATTAAATGGGTCCATCATACTTACTTGACGCGTGCTGATGTATGGGCATGGAAGGCAACCCACTTGAATTCCCCTCTAATCAAATGTCTAGATCTTATATTATTGACTGTTGGGTCCCCGGAGGCTGTTGGACAGAGATTGACAGACTGGTTTGATCAAGATGGAGGGGTAGCACGGGTATATAATTTTTTTAAGCATCTTAGTCCTAAAAAGTCATGGGCTTGGATAGTGTGGAAGGCTTACTTATAGCCAAGTCATACAGTCACCTTCCAGATGTTGGCACAGAGAGGACTCCCCATCAGAGACAGAAAGAATTACTTAGATGATCGACAGTGCACTTTCTGTAGCCAAATACTGGAGACACAAGAGCACCTATTCTTTAGGTGTCCCCCTGTTGCGTTATTATAAAGGAAGATTAGCAACTGACTTCATATGCAATCGGAGATGTCCACCTACCGACGCATGTTGAGAGTCTTCGAAAGACATTACCGTGAGAGTTGGATGCTGACAAAGGATCATCATCTTGCCTTATCATCTATGATTCATTTTGTATGGAAGGATAGAAATAGAAGTTTCTTTGGTGAGGGACAATTAGACATTAATAGGATCTTTAAGTGTGCAAATTCATGTATATCGATCGCTGGGTGTTTTCTTTAATCTAATGCTTCGTCAGACATGAGGACCCCCTAAGACCCAAGTCGGGGCCCAAGGTTGAGATGAGGTCGAACTTGAGGTTGGGACCTGAAGCTGAGGTAAGGTCGCCACCCGAGACAGAGTAGAGGTCGGGGTCGTGTCCCAAGGCTGAGGTGAGGTCAACGTCCAAGACCGAGTAAAGGTCGAGATCGCGACCTGAGACTTGAGACCAAGGTCGAGGTCGAGGTCGAGATCGAGACCCGAGACTTAAGACCAAGGTCGGGGCCCGCGGTCCCAAGGCTGAGGTTGTCAACTTGCTATCTTTCGAGATTTGTCTAATCCTCTTTGATTTTGACTAATAGTCTCACATCCTTCCGAATCTCGCAAGCCATGTGGCAGCTGCAAGCTTGTAGCATCCACCGTATCACCTACTTTTGTGCTTGATGTTTAGATACAAGGACTGTGCAAAGGTTGGAGATCTCATGGCATGAAGGGGTTCCAAGTTTCCTAGTGCAAACGAACAACCTAGAGTTGTGCAAGATGTTGAGGAGGAAACTCACATGAGGTATGTAGTAGGAGAATATAAGAGATAAGACGATGGTTAGAAATGGATTGGAATGTAAAGGCAAGGAAAATGAGTCGGCTAGAGAAGCTAGAAGAATGCAATATATGGGCAAGTGAGGTCACTAAGTTAGAGAAAAAATATGCAAATGGTTGAGTGGTATCTATAATTACACAACCATTTTTTTCAATAAAATAAAATTAAAAATAAGAGACATCTTTTTGTTGATTTTGAATTTGATGGATAAGAAGGAAGCATAGGGTTATTGGAAGAGGACACGTAGATGATTTGTCGATGGGAAACAAGGTAATGATGAAGATAAAGAAATTATTTATGCAAAGAAGATATCATGAAGATGGCATTCATCCTTATGTGTGATCACATAAGATGGTAGATATAGCCTAAGGACAAATGAGTGCAAAAACAAGGTAGACCTCAACATGAATTTGCATCAAAGAGTGATATGGCCATAAAGTATTGAAGATGTCACGGGCAAGCAATTGAATACCAAAAATCATAGGCAATAATGGGTTCTTAATGAGGGTTTAGAGAAGTTACCAAAGAAGAGGGAATTAGTGCATGTTATAAAGCTCTCTACCATGTGAAATAATAGAGAAAAATCAATATACTATCTAGGTCATCCCATCTATTATACATTTATCAGAGTAAAAATATTTATAAATGGATACCTAGGTCCCATGTATTAACAAATCTATCATTAGATACTCAAAATTTCTTGTGAAAGACAGTTACTTGTTAAACTACAAGGCACTCATTGCTTCCAAGTAATTTAAATAAAATTTTGCCAGAACTTCCCCTACCACTTTCCTAGTTCCTCTTGTTGGTATTCAAAAAATTTATGGAAGCCTAACTTACCATTCTACAGAAAATTTCTGAACAACTTTCCTAATAGTTCAGAAAAATTAAATCTTATTTTATTGAGTAAATATAAATAGAAAAAGATCTATTATAGCATTGCAATCTATCATAATGTTTCATATGTCATCAGGATAACTAGTTTGACCATTATCTTGTAATCATGACACAGACAGACCACTGGAGCCACAAGGATAAGAGCATAGATATTCAGCAACACAAGAGAACTCCAAGTAGATATTGTATAAACTTGTGAAAGATTTATAATTTTTTATCGCATCAAATTGTGTGATGATAAATAAAGTACAGGTAGTTTTTAGTTGAGGAGTGTTACATGTGTTGGGACTTGGGAGCAATTCAACTGGAGTACACAGAACTGGATGACTAATTATAGAAAATAACTAAAGATTTTGCATGTTATTCCAATTACACAAGAATGGATATTATTACTCAAAGGATGAACAATTTATTCTTTAAAGAGCATGAACTGTGTCACCCATGTGTCAGAGATAAGTACATGGGTTTCTAAATTTAGTTTATGATACCACAATTGGTACTAGCTAATAAGCATTAAGAAATCACCTTTATAGATTGACAAGAGAGACAAAGCTTATTATCACAGTTTGATCATGCAATCATCCCAATCAAAACACAATCAGTTATATATTGATGCAATAGAATAACATACAGATGCAGAAAAAAGTATAAGGAAGCGGTGTTAAATCCTTAGGAACAAGAAATAGCGCAATAGCATTATCAGCTATATGCTCTTTCAGGAAGACATCAAGCTTTGGCCAAATTCGTAAGGATGTGTAAAGAGGAACCACAGGGATAAAGGAAATAGCTACCTCTCAGCTGTGAGAAGAAAGGTTCTTGAACATGGAGTTCGAAGTCCACATTGCTAAGCATCTACAAATGATGTCAAAATAGAACAAATTCAATTCCGATAGATAAGAGTGGTAATGATTACAAGGACAAGAAAACAATATATGGGAGTATCATGGCTTACATTGGTCAGTTCCGATCCCTTGTTCAAGATCAGACTATTCCATTCATTCACTTTCAGATTTGCCTTTTCTACTAGCGGAATGGAAGGCATAGCATTGCTCAACGATCTGGAGAAACTACCTGAGTCAATGCATCTTCGTATCGCTCGCGCCAAGTGTTTGTACAAGGGATATGCCGGCACTCCACTAGTCCCATCACCATCATGCCAAACTAACAAATCTCGCTTTAATCAGAAGCAAAGATAAAGGGTATTTCTCAGGAATGGGAAAACTAAACGCCTATATACCGAACGGATGGAGAAACGGAAGAAGGGCGGAAGGTTCAGGCTGCAGGAGGCGGGAGCAGTAGTCAGGAGAGAGTGAGAGGGAGAAGGGGAGGGTGAGAACTGCCCCAGAAGCAGTAAGGGAGAGAGTGAAGCGGAGGAGCTCCTCCACCAGATCATCGGAGAGGACTACCGGTGCAACGCCCGGAGACGTTGGCGAACCAGTGATCTCCGACGAAGTATCAGTTACTACTCCTGCCCTTTCCATTCCGATGCTCCGCCGCACAGCCCTGGTTTACGGCTCCAAGTGTCGCTTTTGTTTGGCAAATCTTCAAAACCACGCACCTTCCTTTCTCCCAAAAGTCCCGCACTTTCTAACGAAGTACTCCCGTTGCGAACCGGAACGGCGGAAGGTTTCCCTGCCCAAATTGGTTGCCCCTGGAGGTTCGGATATCGGATTGCATCCATATCGTCTCCGTCCCACTCCATTCGTACCGAACCAAATATCTTATTATCGCCTACTACTACGATTATATGTTTTTTAAATTTTAAATTATTTCAACTAAATTATAAAAATTTATCAAATTTTTTAAAAAAATAAAAAATATATATAATTTAATCAAATATTCAAATTAGGTATAAATAAAATTCTATGAGATTCATTTTCATAATCAAATTTAAAAATTTTCATATCCGATTATATAATTATTTAATTAAATTTAAAAAATATTCTTCGATATTTATATCGAATTATCCATCCTTTTGAATATCGAATTATCCATTGATTCAAAAGGAGAATAAATTATCTCCCTAATAACCCCCTTTATTAATCTCGACCCTAAAAATTCATCGAGTGGGAATCTCTCAACATCTCCGTGGAGTTGAGAAATATAGGGGTAATGACTTTTAGGAGTTTTTTTTTCTTATTACTGGTTTTTTTTTTTTACAGACAATTGACTTCATTTTGATCTTTAAAAAATTATGAATTATCACAGTGTTATTCTACTATACTAATTTAAAAAAAAAAGGGTAAAAATCAAGATGTCATCCCAAACTTAAGATATCATTGAAAAGAATATTCCTTTTTAAAAAATCAAAAAGGACCCATCTATGTTGTTAATTGAAACTTGAATTTTGTATTACTAAGTTCATAATATTCTTGAATGTGCATCATATGTAACAGTTGAGATGTGCATTCATATATTATAATATATTTATTTTTAGTGATGGATAAGACGAATTTATACTACTCCAATTGACTAATGAGTGGCTTATGAATTGATAATTATCACTTATGCTTTTATATTTAATTTACATTCGATATAATCTGAGTTTAAAATTTTGATCAATTCAAAATTATTTATCTATGATAGATAGCAGAGTCCTACATTTAAGATTTTTTTAAAAATATCTTAAAATTCTTTTAACTATTGACAGGTGAAACACCTTAGCATATGATTGGAATTATATGTACATACATAGTATAAAAAATATGTTAGGTTGACTAATAGTTAAGTAAGGAAGTCTTCCTATAACGCTTCTATAGTATTTAAGATCGACTTCGTTTGAGTAGCCATCTAATTTAACACTTATGGCCATTAGTGTATAAATTTCTTTTGAATTTTCATTTCAAATCTTTTTAGCAAATCTTTAGCATACTTAGTTTGATGTATGATCCGGTAGGAGATAAGGGAAAAAGAGTAAAAATAAGCATTCATTAATTTAGGAAACCCCAACCTCTCTCTGGCCTCGGTATGCTTCTTCAAGCATGTGTCGAGCTCTCTCTGGTTTCGGTATATGCATGCACCGAGCTCTCTCTGATCTCAACCGATTTCTTTAAAGCATACGCCGAACTCCTGCTACAGTCTTGACACACCTCCCGCTTCATACGTCGACCTCATGAATTGGTCCCAGCATCACGCGCCGACCTCACGACTTGGTCTCAGCCTTACGCGCCGACCTCATGAATTGGTTCCAGCATCATATGTCGACCTCATGACTCGGTTTCGGTACACCTCCAGCATCATGTGTCGACCTCACAACTTAGTCTCGTTACGCCTCCAGCATCATGTGCCGACCTCACGGCTCGGTCTCGATACGCCTCCAGCATTATATGTCGACCTTATGACTCGATCTTGGTACGCCTCCAGCATCATGTATCGACCTCACGACTCGGTCTCGATACACCCCCAGTATCATGTGCTGACCTCATAACTCAGTCTCGGCACAACTCCTGCTTCACGCGCTGACATTATGACTTGATCTCGGCATGACCTAGGGGTGCGGTATCGATGTGTTTCCTACATCCAGGGTCAATTTTCAGTGCATGATACTTATTTAAAGACCCGGTCGTTCCGCTTAAATCGGAAAAAAGAATAGAACACATTCTTCCGCAATAACAAGAACTAATATATATATCAACAGACGAAGTTTCCAAACAGAACCAATCTACCCAAATACTTTACGAGCAGTTGCTAATATTTTGAAGATCAACTGCTATAAAAAAGTAGCTCATGCCCATGGGCAGAGGGACGCACACATATCTGCCATAATTTTCTCAAGTCATAAAACTCCTTCCTCACGTCGTATCCTAACTTGAATGTCGGAGTGGCTTGTCGGGACCCAACCCCGGCGCTATTCTAACCCTCTTTTTGAGTGCTTTTTAGGATCTCTCTTCTCTCTGAACAACTCTTTTCGAGGAGTGTGCACTGTTGGGTTGCAATGGTGCAAACATAATCCTACATCTAAAGCACATGAAAAAGATCATGGGTTTAAAAGGATGGAAGATATCTCCATTGGCATGAGACCTTTTGGGTAGAGCCCAAGAGCAAAACCATGAGGGCTTAGGTCCAAAGTGGACAATATCATGCCATTGTGGAGATACGGACATCCTTTTGGACCCAACAAGTGGTATCAGAGCGAGGCCGCTCTTCACCGGACTAACCGCCGGATGAGCCATGATCCGGATCTAACCATGTGGGTTGAACCTTAAAAACAAAGGCAGTAGGGGCTCCCATGTTTGAATCAAGAGGACCAGACACCGGGCAGGAAGTCCTAGTAGGTCGAGTAGACCGAGGGGCATAAAGTCCTGGTTGCGGTTGGGCAGGAAGTCCTAGTAGGTCAGGTAGACCGAGGGGCATGAAGTCCTGGTTGCGGCTGGGCAGGAAGTCCTAGTAGGTCGGGTAGACCAAGGGGCATGAAGTCCTGGTTGCGGTTGGGCAGGAAGTCCTGGTTGCGACTGGGCAGGAAGTCCTAGTAGGTCAGGGTGGACCGAGGGGCAGGAAGTCCTGGTGGGTCGAAGATTCAGACATCAAACGACTTTCCATTTGAGGGGGGGCCTGTGGTCCTTTGTTTGAGGGGGGGATTGTTGGGTTGCAATGGTGCAAACATAGTCCCACATCTAAAGCACATGGAAAAGATCATGGGTTTAAAAGGATGGAAGATATCTTCATTGGCATGAGGCCTTTTGGGTAGAGCCCAAGAGCAAAACCATGAGGACTTAGGTCCAAAGTGGACAATATCATGCCATTGTGGAGATACGGATATCCTTTTGGACCCAACATGCACGTCGGGCGAACCTTGAACCAGCGTTTGTACCATCCATAATATATTGGCTGAAATAAATTGGCGTTGTCTGTAGGAACACTAAGCCGAGACGCTAAGATGGTTAACACTGGAGGAATAGGTGGCGAGCACGATTCTGGTGAAAAGAGTTACGGCGACAAGATGATGATCACTCCTAAAAAGATTAATGAATTAGTTTCACAAACTATGATAAAGGTATTACAACAACACTTATTATTACCTCCTTCAAGAATTCTGGTACCTTTGCCGGAAGACCTTTCTCCTCATCGAAGACAACTTATATCAAGAGAGGAGAACATGCCCTATTGAACTCTCGTCGCAAGGAGGATACCTTCTTGGAAGAAGACTCGCATGAATCAAGAGCCGACCTATGTTGACCTGACTACAAAGCAAGACAGTCATAGAAGATGAGGTAAAACAGTCATAGAAGACAAGGTAAACATATCATGTACGCCTTTTTCTAAGGAAATTCTGGAGCAGGAACTACCTAAACACTTTCGGCAACCCCCAGCTAGCAGAATATACAGGTCCTCAGATCTGAAAGATCATCTGTGCTATTTTAAGAATGCTGCCTTGCTGCACCAATATTCAGATGGAGTCAAGTGTCGAGTTTTCCTGACAACCTTATCAGGCTCTGCACAAAAATAGTTTAGTCACCTTCCTCCCTCCTCTATACATTTTTTTGCTGATTTCAAAACTGCTTTCCTTCATCAATTAGCTAGCAGCAAAAGATACCAGAAAACACACCTGAACTTATTCACCATGAAGCAGAAGCCGTGAGAAACTCTCAGGGAGTACATTCAGAGATTTGACAGAGTTGTTTGGGATGTTCCCTCTATGCCTACAGAGGTATTGACTAGTGTTTTCTCTTAATGATTGATGGATGGAGAATTTTTCCGATCATTGGTAAAGAAACTACCTACCAACTATGCCAAGTTATTAGAAAGAGCTGAAAAATATATACATTTAGAGGAAACTCAACTTGCTTGGCATGGAGACAGCTCTGTCAGCTATAAGTCAGAGAGGAAGACTTCTCCACCTATACATCGCAAGGGATTGCCACGTAGACTCTATACACTATCTTGAAAAGAGAAGTGTATGATACACACCGTCTCTTCTTTTCCTACCCTCGAAGAGGCACCTCATCAAAGCCTCTTGAAGGAATAGGTTCATTTTTGCACCTACCACCAATCTTTTAGCCATCACACTAATGAATGTAGACAGTTAGCACGAGAGATGGGAAGAGTAATCAAGGAGAAGCATCAGGGAAAGAGAGCTTCGTCTCCCTTATCGAGACCTGCTCCCTACAATATCCTAAGCAGGAGATGCAAAAAAGTCGCTCAGAAGGAATGCAAGTAAGCCCTGTACAAAGTCGAGATGTCAGAAGTTTAAGAAGGCATTGTAACGACCCGGCCCAGCCCATTTGGCGGTCCATTCGGCGGCCCATTTGGCGACCCTGGTGGTCGTCGACCGTCGACCGTCGGCCCGTCGACCGTGTCGTTACTCATCTGGACTTCCCACCCCTGGAAGTGGGTTTTTGCCTTCCCCAGGATTCGAACTCTAGACCTCCAGGCTAAGTACTAAAGTTTATGAATCCTGGTACCAAGTGTTCTCGAGAACACTTGGTACCAGGATTCATAAACTTTAGTACTTAGCCTGGAGGTCTAGAGTTCGAATCCTGGGGAAGGCAAAAACCCACTTCCAGGGGTGGGAAGTCCAGATGAGTAACGACACGGTCGACGGGCCGACGGTCGACGGTCGACGACCACCAGGGTCGCCAAATGGGCCGCCGAATGGACCGCCAAATGGGCTAGGTCGGGTCGTTACAATAAAAAGGCGCCCATTTGGCGGTCCATTCGGCGGCCCATTTGGCGACCCTGGTGGTCGTCGACCGTCGACCGTCGGCCCGTCGACCGTGTCGTTACTCATCTGGACTTCCCACCCCTGGAAGTGGGTTTTTGCCTTCCCCAGGATTCGAACTCTAGACCTCCAGGCTAAGTACTAAAGTTTATGAATCCTGGTACCAAGTGTTCTCGAACACTTGGTACCAGGATTCATAAACTTTAGTACTTAGCCTGGAGGTCTAGAGTTCGAATCCTGGGGAAGGCAAAAACCCACTTCCAGGGGTGGGAAGTCCAGATGAGTAACGACACGGTCGACGGGCCGACGGTCGACGGTCGACGACCACCAGGGTCGCCAGGACATCAACAGGCATTCTCCCGAGCCACCACAAGGACATCAAGCAAGACAAAGGAGAGAACTGGCACGCACTACTCAAGCTCAACCCGAGAACCCCCCTCATCGAGGCGTCATCAACATGATCTCGGGAGGATCTACAGATGGAAACTCTAATGGTGGTGATGTGCATAGGGTATACATATGTTTCTTATGCTTTAATGGTACATCTTTCTGTATTTCACGCTATTTCCTACGTTCATTGCATCCTTTATCTGTGCATTAGGCATGATTTTCTCCATTTCCTAGTTCGGAGGTCTGCTCATGTGTTTATGTATTTGTAGGACAGAAATGGAGCGAAAACGGCTAAGCGGAGAAGTAATTGAAGACAAGGCAAGACAGGGTCATGCCTCCCAGGCACGACCGTGTCTCATTCCTCTAGGGACCGTGCCCCCAGGGCACGACCGTGCTTCTTCACAGATAGAACCAACCCACGGCCGTGCCCTCCAGGCACAGCCGTGCCAGGGGCCGTTCCACCAGAAGAGCAACTGCCCCACAGGCACGGCCGTGCTAATTTTCCAGAGCACGGATGCCTGTCTTCGCCCCACAGGCAGTGCCATTTTTCCAGCCAGCACGCCCCTGGCCGTGCCCCACAGGCACGACCGTGCAATTTTCCAGCAGCGATAGGCCATGGCCGTGCCCTAGGCACGATCGTGCCTATTCTCCAGAGGAGCGGCAGCACACGGCCGTGTCTCCTAGACACGGCCGTGTGACGGGGGCGTGCCTATCGAAAGGAGGACCTATAAATAGCCTCCTTAAGACCCCTAAAAAAGGGGGAGACCTTGGGAGAGACCCTAGGAGTGATTTGAGCCACCGAAGCCATCTTCCAGAGCAGGAATCGACGATCCATCCATCCGACCGGAATTACTCCATCGCCTCCGTCCACCGTCAACGAGGAGAAAGCAACACGGAGAAGAAGACCTTCATCGATAAGTTTTATTTCCTTTTTTCGTGGATTTAGAATGTATTATTTGACATCTTCTTCGAGTTGTAATCTCTCCGTTATGGAGTAGTTCTCTAGATTCTAGGATTAGGAGGAATCGAGGTGTATGGATGATTGAACTTGTGGATTTGTTATTTACCATGTTCAGTGATATATGTGTATATATTGCTTTATGGATTTGTGCCTTGTGATTGTTTGATAATATGTCTATGAATGGTATTGAATCTATGAGGATAAGGATGAATTGTGGTTTTGAGGATTCTTAGGATCGTATGACCGGGGTGCCTTGTGACAGAAGGTTAACCTTTAACCGGACCTTCCGAGGAAATCTTTAGGCTATAATGAATCTTTATGAGGGATAACTAATGGTTATTGATTGTTAGGGAGAGGTCCTTAAATGGATACCCTGTGACAGAGGGTAGGACACTAGTAGTATGCTGGGGTGCCCGGGTGACAGCGGGAGAGCCATAACCAGGCTATCTGGTGTCATCTCAAACTGACAATCATAACGCTAGAACGCCATTGATTTTATTCCGAGGAAACCTGACGAGGTCTAATTGGATACATTGGTTAGAATCCCTGCAAATGTGCATGTATTGAGGAATGGTGAAGGATCCATAGTCAATCAAACATAATCTCGAGGAATCCGAAGTCCTAGGATCGTTTCCACACATCTGTCATAGTTGATTTTTCTCTATTTGAGGTTTTAGGAGCTCGACTACACTCTCTCTTCCCCACACCAATTCAACATAAGTGATCTCTCCACTCTTATTGTACTAGTTTAGTGATCAATTCCATGGTCCCTGTGGATTCGATATCTTTTATTACTTGACGACATTCCGTATACTTGCGGAACGCACATCAAGTTTTTGGCGCCGTTGCCGGGGATCGTGCGCAATTGTTTACTAAGCTTTTACATTAAGAGTTTTTCTTTTCTTTATACATTGATTCCAATTATTCTTTCAATTCTTTTATAATCATATTACATTTTCAATTGCTTAATAAGAGGCGTAACCAATTGTTTTTGACCTTGTAGGAAGAGAAGCAAAGGATGGACAATATACCACTAAAGAATTACTCATCACCAATTTCAGGAAGATCATTGGACCCCATCGTGCTTCCACAAATCTCTGCTCCAAGTTTTGAGATAAATCCAGGACTCATAGCAAAAATCCAAGAGATTCAGTTTAAGGGAATTGAAGCAGAAAATCCTTACACTCACCTCATGGAGTTCCACAGATACTGTAATACCGTGAGATACGAAGGAGTTCAATCCGAGTTTATCTGGTTATTGATGTTTCCTTTCAGTCTCTGTAGTTCGGCTAAGGATTGGATGTACTCTTTACTACCTCAAAGCATCAAATCATGGGATCAGTTAGAACGAGCATTTATAAATAAGTTTATCCCACCAAAGAAAACGATGATGTTGAGAAATCAGATTTTGAATTTCCAGCAAATAGAAAGTGAATCTCTATGTGACGCTTGGGACAGATATAGAAACATGCTTCAGCAGTGTCCTCACCATGGAATTGAAGAGTGGTTGATTTTGCACACCTTCTATGTGGGGCTTTCTTTTGAAAACAAGAGTATGCTAGATTCAGCCGCTGGTGGATCATGGTTAAACCAGAATAAATCAGGTGCATATGAGATAATTAGTCTAATTGTGTCAAACATCAAAGATTGGGCTCTTAATAATAAGGAGGAATCTTTAGAGACTAATTTGGAACTAAAATCTTTTGGCTTACAAGAGGAAAGGGAAGAAGAGAATGCACCAGTATTCAGTGATGACACGTCAGAAGAATCCACATCCACAGATGATACAGCAAGTGTTGATATGAAAGACGTTGAAGAATCTGATGAGGAGTGTGGACATGAGTTTGAAGATCCAATTGATGAGAAAGTATGCTATCAACTTTTGAGGGTTGAAACAACAGAACCAAAGCAGGAAGAAATTTCAACCCCTGTTGAACTAAAACCCCTTCCATCTAATCTCAGGTATAAATTTCTTAGAGGAAATTCAACATTCCCTGTGATCGTGAATGCAGATCTAGATGCCATCTGTACTCAAAGATTATTAGAAGTATTGAGGAAACACAAAAAAGCAATCGGATACTCGGTTGAAGATATAAAAGGAATTAGTCCTTCCTTGTGTATGCACAGAATTAACCTTGAAGATAACCACAAATGTTCAGTTGAGCATCAAAGAAGGTTGAATCCGAATATGGTAGAAGTGGTGAGGAAGGAGATAACTAAGTTGTTGGATGCAGGGATAATTTATGCAGTCTCAGACAGCAAATGGGTGAGCCCAGTTCATGTTGTCCCAAAGAAGGGTGGTATAACAGTGGTAGAGAATGAAAATGGTGAAAGAATATCCACTAGGACTGCATCGAGGTGGAGGATGTGCATCGACTACAGAAAACTAAATAAGGAAACGAAGAAAGATCACTACCCTCTTCCTTTCATTGACCAGTTGCTTGAGAGATTGGTAGAGCACAAATATTTTTGTTTCCTAGATGGGTTTTCAGGTTTTTTCCAGATTTACATTCACCCAGAAGATCAAGAGAAAACAACCTTTACCTGTCCATACGGAACTTTTGCATATAGAAGAATGCCTTTCGGACTATGTAATGCTCCAGCGACCTTTCAAAGGTGTATGACAGCAATATTTTCAGACTTCATCGAAAACATCATGGAGATCTTTATGGATGATTTTTCGATATATGGATCTGATTTTGATGCATGTCTAGACAACCTCTCAAAAGTCCTACAAAGATGTGAAGACGTTGATTTGGTCCTAAATTGGGAAAAGTGTCATTTTATAGTCAACGATGGGATTGTTTTGGGACATAGAGTTTCAGCACAAGGAATAGAGGTTGATCGAGCCAAAGTTGAAGTAATTGAAAAACTTTCTACGCCTACGAATGTAAAAGATATAAGAAGCTTCCTCGGACATGCAGGATTCTACCAGCGTTTCATTAAAGATTTCTCAAAGATCTCCAAACCTCTAACTAATCTTTTGGTTAAAGATGCAGAATTCCATTTTGATCCAGATGTTTAGAAGCATTTTGCACTATCAAGAAGGCTCTAGTAACTGCCCCTATAATTCAAGCACCAGATTGGACATTACCGTTCGAAGTCATGTGTGATGCCAGCGATTATGCTGTAGGAGCAGTCTTAGGACAGAGGAAGAACAAGATGGTGCACGCAATCTATTATGCTAGTAAGACGCTGGATGAAACACAAATTAATTATACAACTACAGAGAAGGAGCTTTTTGTTGTAGTTTTTGCATTTGATAAATTCATGTCTTATTTAGTGGGATCAAAAGTAATTGTATACACTGATCATGTGGCCATCTGATATTTGCAAAGCAAAAAGGACGCCAAACCAAGGTTAATCAGATGGATGTTGTTGCTCCAAAAATTTGACGCAGAAATTTGAGATAAAAAGGGAGCTGAAAATGTTGTTGCAGATCATTTGTTTAGATTACATCCAGGGAGAGATGAGAGCACCAAAGATGTTATGCCGATCAATGATGATTTTTTGAATGAGCACCTTATGGCAGTCACACATGCAAAAGCTCCCTGGTATGCAGACATAGTTAACTACTTGGCTTGTGACGTTCTACCACCGCACATCTCCTTCCAGAAGAAGAAGAGGTTTCTCGTAGATATTATATTTGGGATGACCCCTACCTCTATAAGAAATGTAGTGATATAGTGATCCGTAGATGTGTACCTGAAGAAGAAATTGAGCAAATACTATATCACTATCATTCATCACCATGTGGGGGGCATCATAGAAGGTGGAAAACGGCAACAAAGGTATTACAAGCGGGGTTCTTTTGGCCAAGCATATTCAAAGATGCTAGATAATATGTGATTCATTGTGACAGTTGCCAACGAACAGAAAATATTTTTAAGCATCATGAAATACCTCAGAGCTCCATTCTAGAAGTTAAACTTTTTGATGTCTAGGAAATAGACTTTATGGGACCTTTCACTACAAAAATATTAGCAAATTGCGACGGACTGTTTCCGTCGCTAATCGATCGCTAACCGAGATTAGCGATCGATTAGCGACGGAAATAGCTCGTCGCGCGTTTTTTGGTCGCTGACGTTACTTTAGTGACGGAATATTAAATTCCGTCACTAAATAGCGATAGATTAAATAATTCCGTCGCTAAATATTTTGCGATAGATTTTTTTATCGTCGCAATAAAATAGCAACGGAATCATAAATTCCGTCGCTAATTAGCAACGAAATTTATGATTCCGTCGCTATTTTGTAACAAAAAAAAAGTAATAATATTTATTTATTAGCAATGAAATTTGGAATTTCATCGCTAATTAGCGTCGGAATTCTAAATTCCGTCGTTAATTTTTTTTAAAAAATAAAAATATATATGGTTATTAGCGACGGAATTTTAAATTTCGTCGCTATTTTGCGACGGAATTATAAATTTCGTCGCTAATGTTAAGGAAAAATGAATAAAAATTTCGATTATTAGCAACGAAATTATAAATTACGTCGCTAATAATATAATTTTTTAAAAGATTTTAATCTATTTTTCTGAATTTATTATTTACACGGCAACAAAACCAATATAATATAACATAAATACACAAATAGGCCAACAATGGTAAAACACAACACTAATATAACATCTAAATACAACACATATCAAAATACTCCGATACAATCTGAATACAATAACATAATTACAAATATCTGGATACAATGATACTGTATCAAATGTCAAAATACAAGAACTGATCAAAATTATATCTAAACCAGCCGAGGCAAAATAGAAGATCCTGCAAAAAACCAATAATAGGAGTTAGTAATAGAACAACGTAATTGAAAAATGCATGCTTACAAGTAATAACTTTTAAAAAATTAAAAGTAATAGAAATGCTAACCTTCCTTGCAGACAGCTACTGATCAGGAGCATTAGGGTCCTGAGTCTCCGTATCAGGGTCCGCACCTCGCATCGCAGCTCGCAGCGCATCAAAAGCAGGCGTGGGTGGCGTCTGACCGAAGGCCTCCATGAAGACCGCCATCTGCCGCCCAAGCCGAGCTTGACTTTCTGCCTGCGCCTCTAATACAGTGAGTCGATCTTGCTGCCCCTCTAATACTGCAAGTCGATCCTTTAATTCTTGATTTTCTTTTTCTAGGGCTTCTATCGCAGAATCTGATCCGCTGGGACGACCCCTGGGTCTAGGGGCCATCACACGATCATATACGACTCTCGCCTGAGACCCTAGACCGTAGAGGGTGGAGCTCTTCTTCCTCCCACTGACCACATCATAGTAGATCTTATTCAACTGGTCGGTTGAGAGCTCCTGCCTCTCTCCTCCCTCAACTGCAGGCGCAGACGCATGTGCAACTCTAGCTGAATATTCAGCCTGTTTAAAATTAAATTATTATAAAATTTAAGATTAGAAAAAATAATTACAATAAAAGTGAAATAAATAATAAAATTATTTTCTTACGTCTAAGGCCTGCGAGCGAGCATCAATAAAAGTGTCATCCTTGGACTTGTGTGTCTTTGTAAAAATCTCCCAACAAGTAGGAGGACGCTGTAACTGGTGCTCCTGAAAAATTAAAAATACAATTAAATAAAAATAATGACATTACTAATTAATTAAAAATATATTAATTGTAAACTTACTGAGTCTAAGGTATGCTCCACAATGGAGCGGGATCCAGCTGTATATTTTGTGGATCCGGTGCTAAGGCCAGCTAGCTCGATCTTTCTGTTGGACCGAGCTGTCACTGCATTTGCCTGCCATCTTTCTGCTTGTCATACTGCTTGCCATGCAGCCCAGATGTCCTCTGAGATCCAAGATGGTCTGGTGCCTTACTTCTGCATTTATAGAGCAGATCTTTATATAATTTGCCAGCAGCAGCATTCCAGGCGTCTTGAAACTCTCGCTCATGTCCTGGCTCAAAAGTATACTTTTTCTGCAAGCAAAAAAAAAAACAATTAGTGGAAACAAAAATAACTTCATTATAAGGTGTTTAAAATGACTTACCACAAACTCGTCGTAGTAGAAGTTGCGCATGGGCTCGTCGACATGCCTCCAAGTATGCCCGAACGACATACTCGCTCACGGAACTTACTAGAAATATATCCTGCAACTTTATGGTCCTCTGGTGTAAAACTACATTATAAACCATGTAAATGTTAGACATTTGTTATAAAATAAATTATGAATTAAAAAGTAATAATAATACCAAAACTTACCACCCGCCAACAACTCTCAAAACTGTCCGGCCACCTGGTGCTGCTGGCTGATCAGACATATCTATATTTGCAAAATCATAAATGAAAAAGAGGGAAAAATTGCTAAATCTGTGCTAATAGTCAACAATAAGTCAGGAATCAATTTTTTTTGGGGGAAATACCTCAAAAAAGCCGATCCTACATAAGATGGAAACACTTGAGTTGGCAACTATTTATAGAACCTAAACAATCAAATAGTGCAAATAGAAAAGTACTTGTAACAAATAGTTCTGAATTAAAAAAGCTTTTGGCCGTGAGTCCAATGCTAAAGATGAGCTTTTGGCCGAGCAAACCAAAGTATCTGAGGAAACAATTGCAGGTTGAACATGATCAAAATTCACATAGAGATGTGTTAATTGCTTTACCGTGGAACGCTTTTGTTAACACTTTTTTCCTGGTTGATATTTAAGGATGGCGAAAAGCAGCAGCAAAAACCGCTTCTTTAAAGCAAAAATTGGATGATGTGCTACTCCAGAAGAAATCTGCTGAAGAAAGAATAGCTGATAGAGATATAGCATTAAAAGAATGCATGCAACAGCTACATATTGCTAAAGAAGATCAACAGTTTCTTGTTAACAATGCTGCGCTAAAGATATCGAGAGAGCAGGAGAAGGTCCGATGAGCTTGAGCATAAATTAGCGGAGGCAAATAAGATGCTTGCTGAGTTAGTTGCTCAAAATGGCAACTTGAATAGAATTCTAGAGGCCAAAGAACAGATGTTCAAAGAAGTATGTGAGTCAAACTCCAAGGTAGAAGCAATCCTCACAGAAGTGATGAGTAGACTTGATTCATCTGAGAAACTCAATGCTTCTCTAAGGTATGAGCTGTGCATGCTTCAGAACTTATCAAATAGTTCTGGAAAAGCTCAGATGTAGCTTTGTTGATGTGAAGAAAAGGGATGGATATGCCATAGCAGCGAAATCGAATAATCCCTTACATACAAAGCTTTGTACAGATTCCATGAGTTTCTATGAGTGTGAGTGTGTAAGCTGTGAGGAAGATCACTGCTAAATGCAACCTCTTCTGGTTCTTTTAATTGTTTACAGCAACTTATTTAAGCATGTGGATAGTTTCATTTTTTTTATTAGTATTAGTTATTAGTTAACATGGCATTGAGTATTTGTGAAATGCATGCATATTTAGGCTTAGCTCCCAGTGAATCTAAATAAAAACCTGTAATTCATATTAGGCTTAGCTATAGAGAATGAGATTCCAACACGTGTAATTCAAAGTTGAAGGAATAAATATCAACAATCGGGAAGTAAAGCATGCACCTTTCAACAATCTAGATAAAATGTGTGTTTTGTACAAACCATTTCTCATGCACATCATTTTTCAAAATGCTATGTTAAGCATGCACCTTTCATCGATTTCAAACAAATTCTACAGACATGTCACAAACCATAATAAAAAGGAACCCTTACTGAATTAACCCTAACTGAAAAAACCTATAAAATAAAATAAAGCTGAATTAACCCTACCTAAATTAAAACAAAGCTGAAAAACCTAACTGACAATTTTACCTTGACAAATTAATTGTAACGACCCGGCCCAGCCCATTTGGCGGTCCATTCGGCGGCCCATTTGGCGACCCTGGTGGTCGTCGACCGTCGACCGTCGGCCCGTCGACCGTGTCGTTACTCATCTGGACTTCCCACCCCTGGAAGTGGGTTTTTGCCTTCCCCAGGATTCGAACTCTAGACCTCCAGGCTAAGTACTAAAGTTTATGAATCCTGGTACCAAGTGTTCGAGAACACTTGGTACCAGGATTCATAAACTTTAGTACTTAGCCTGGAGGTCTAGAGTTCGAATCCTGGGGAAGGCAAAAACCCACTTCCAGGGGTGGGAAGTCCAGATGAGTAACGACACGGTCGACGGGCCGACGATCGACGATCGACGACCACCAGGGTCGCCAAATGGGCCGTCGAATGGACCGCCAAATGGGCTGGGCCGGGTCGTTACATTAATGGCGGAGCAAAGAGGAGAAGCCGGAGGAGAACAGGGAGCAGCCGGAGGAGAAGCTTGAGGAGTTCACCGGAGGAGAGGGAGTAGCCGGAGGAGAAGCTTGAGGAGTTCGCCGGAGGAGAGGGAGTAGCCGGAGCAGAGAGGGAGCAGTCGGAGTAGAGAGGGAGCAGCCGGAGCAGAGAGGGAGCAGTCGGAGCAGTACGACGGAGAAAACCCTAGTTCGCGAACGACGCGCGAGGAAGAAAAAAGAAATTTGGGGAAGGGGCTAAATCGCGATTTTAGCGACGGTTTAGCGACGAAATTTTTATTCTGTCGCTACATTAACGATGGAATATAATATTCCGTCGCTAATCCCTTTATTTAGTGACGAAAATAATATCCGTCGCTAAAATAGCGATGAAAAAATAATTCCGTCGCTATTCGCTGTTAATTATATGTGTTAAGTATCGCATATGGATTTCTAATATGATAAAATGTTTCTGCTGCAATATTAGAATCCTTGTATGTGACGTATTTTATAAGTATGTAAGAAAAAAAAAAAAGTAACCCACGTAACGTCCGTCGTAAGACTCTGGTATAAGTAAGGACGGGCGTTACATCTTATCATCCTGTGGAAACATTTACATCATTGTGGCAGTGGATTATGTGTCAAAATGGGTTGAAGTTATTGCTTCTCCTAAGTGTGATAGTGCTACAGTGATCAGAATGTTTAGAGAGAATATATTTGCCTGGTTTGGAATCCCTAAAGTAGTAATCAGTAATGGGGGGTCATATTTTATACAAAAACAGTTTGAGAAGTTATTGATCAAATATGGAGTGAAGCACAAAGTAGCGACACTTTACTGTTGGGATCGGTGCATTTGCTAGAGGGGGGTGAATAGCATTTTTCGATCTTGCCTGCGAAATAGGCAGCGGAAGCAAAAGAAAGCAAGACAGAAAGAACAATACGCTAATCCGTTCGATTTACTTGGTATCCACTTCTATGAGGTGACTAATCCAAGGATCCATACACAGCGAGCACCTTTCCACTATGAAACTTCTCCTTTTCAAAGAGCACTTTGAAGGCAGACAAACCTTTACAAATCGATCTCTTCCTTGTACAAGATTGGTAGTGAAGTTTAGAGGAAGAGGAATCAGATTTATAATGATTGGAGTTCGTACAAGAATATAGAAGAATGAATCGCTACTTCTCCAATCGTCAAACTGCGTTTTTATAAGTTTTCCGACATTAGTCGACTGCTCCAAGGGCCAGTCGACTGATGGGCTTCAATGGCTATGTAATCTATATTTAATCAGCCAGTTGTCGCTCCAACAGTCATGTATCAGTCGACTGCTCACTCGACCAGTCGACTGCTCCAGTTGACTGCTCACTCGACTGATCTTTCTGTCCGCTTCGGTGTGCTTCTGATCAATCACCAGTCGACTGGTCAAAACTAATTAGTCGACTGGTCAAAACTGATCAGTCGACTGGTGAAGAACTGGTCAGTCGACTGATCAAGCTGAAACTCCCTTTTCAGCTTCTTCTTCAGCCCTTAGCCTTGACGCAATCCTTCAAACGCCTTCTACAAGCCTTGTGCCCTTCCTTGCACTAGCTTGAGACGTTTCCCTCAGCTTCATCGTGCTAAGTCTTCCTTTGTCAAGAGGTCGCGCCTCCGGGATTTCACCATTTACCAAGAGGCCGCGCCTCCGGGATTTCACCATTTGCCAAGAGACCGCGCCTCCGGGACTTCACCTTTGCCAAGAGGTCACGCCTCCGGAACTTCACCATTTGCCAAGTCTTCCAACCTGGACTTTCTTGTGAACTCAATTCACACACGTTAGATCACCAACATTGCCTAACTTAAACTCATTTTAGCCAAACATTAAAATCCAATTCACTTGGGGCAAGATTGCACCAACACTTACCATCCACAAACAAGCGGACAGGTTGAAGTTTCTAACAGAGAGATTAAACAGATTTTGAAAAAAACTGTATCCCTGTCAAGAAAGGATTGGACACTTAAGCTTGATGATGCACTTTGGGCTTATCGGACGACTTATAAAACCCCCATTGGAATGTCCCCATTTAGATTGGTATATGGGAAAGCCTGTCATCTACCGGTCGAACTGGAACACAGAGCATACTGGGCAATACAATGTCTGAACCTAGATTTGCATGCAGCCGGAGAAAAAAAAGGAAGTTTTAACTCGGAGAATTAGAAGAAATAAAGATGGATGCATATGAGCAAGCAGAATCGTATAAAGAAAGAACAAAAAGATGGCATGACAAACATATCGTCCAGAGAGAATTCAAAGAAGGTGATTTGGTCTTATTGTTCAATTCAAGATTAAAACTCTTCCTGGGGAAATTGAAATCAAGATGGTCCGGACCCTTCAAAATTCTTAAAGTCTATCCCAACGGAGCGGTGGATATATGGGATAAAGAATCTGGCATAAACAAAGTGAATGGATAGAGATTGAAGAGATACTTCCTCGATTGCCTTTTCAGGAAAAAGAGGATTATCTACTTGTTGAACCAAAACCATCGGATTCGTGAAAAAGAAAAGAAAGAGGGGTCAAGATAAAGACCTAAAATAAGCGCCTTGTTTAAATATTAAGTTTCTTTTAATTGACTTTGTAAAGATAGAAATAATTCTAATTTGTTTTGCAGGAAAATTTTCAAGTCCAAAAGCCAATAAAGCTAGGTCGTGTCTCAAAGGCACGACCTTGTCTGTCATTAGGCACAATCCAGCTTAAGATCGTGCCTCACAGGCACGACCGTGCCATCCCTCCAGAGACGCGACTGCACCAAGCTGTGCCTCATAGGCACGGGCGTGCCAAATTTCCAAAGACGCGACTGCGCCAAGCCGTGTCTCATAGGCATGAGTGTGCCAAATTTCCAGAGACGCGACTGCGCCTGGCCATGTCTCACAGGTACGGGCGTGCTGATTTTCCAAAGACGTGACTGCCTGGGGTCGTGCCTGTTAGACACGGTCATGCCTCTCAAAGGGTATAAAAGGGCACGGCCGTGCCCCAGCTTCTCACACTCGCCGCCACTAGACACACGACCGTGCCTCTTCCGCCTCCTTTGCATTTTTTCTCCCATTCTTGCTATGTCTCTCCTTTTTCTTCCCTTTGCACTCACCGGGACTCATCAAGACTCTCTTTGTGTTACAAGAAATGTTGAAGAGGTTCGGGAAAGCGAAGGAATCAAGAAAGGAAAAGCAAATCGAAGAAGGAGACTCTACTCATCAAGGTATGACATCTGAGTTCGGCATTATTTTTGATAAGCAAGAACATAGACATAGATTTGATGCATTAATTTATTGAAAAATTTTATGCACTAGATATCTAGATTGGAATACCTTGATTGAGTTGGGTTTGAAGGATGATGTTAACTTGCTACTAGATAGGATCGGATGGAGAACTTTTATGGAAATGAACTACCCTACATATCCAAGACTAGTGTTGGAATTTATTAGCACCCTTGAGATCGAGAGTAAAAGTAGGGATAGGAAAGTATGCTTTAGATTGCTCAATGAAAACTACATTTGGAGCATCAATGACTTTAACGCTACATTTGACCTGCCATGTGGGGGCGACAAAGAAATACTTGTGAAATTTAACCCGCAAAGAATATGGGATGATATAGGGGGTAGAGGAATGTTCCATCCATCCTCCTCTAGAACTTCCAGTGTGATTAATCCCGTGTTTAAATACATAATATTATTGATGAAGCACACTATCTTCAGAAGAGGTGAAAACAACAAAGTGGTTTGTAGGGATGAGCTTCTTTGTTTATGGGCCATGTTAGAAGAATACAACCTCGATACTGGACATCACTTCTAAACGTATCACGCCCACACTACACGGGCCATATTATTCTAGGAGGGTTAATTACCAGAGTGACATTAATGCTAGGACTAGATCTAGACGGTTTTGAAATGAAAAAAGGAAATCCTAGAAAAGGTAAAACAAGCATGGGTCCCTAAGAAGTACTTACAAAATGTTAGTGAATTAAGTTTTTGGGTACCAAAGAGTGATGTGTTTTATGTTATATAGGTAAGAGAGAAGAAAGAACTCATGTTTACCAAACCAAATATACTAAAGAAAATTTTGAGAAATTTGATTTGGAAAATGCTAAGGTAGCTTCTACTCCTATAGAAATAAATGTAAACTTAAATAGTGACATGGAGAAAACCTTGGTATGTGTTTTGCTGAATAATGACTTTAGTCTTGTATGATCCCATAACAAGAAATAAACATCTCACAAGACCATAGGGAGACTTTTTTGTGTATATGCATATGTGAGATGTTAGGGTGATGCTCATATCTCACTTATACTTTTTAGCATCTTGATGAGACATGAAAAGTATCAATTTATTTATATAAGACCAACTATGAGAAAAGTAAATATTTAATTAATGGACATCTTGCCCATTGATCATAGTTAGACATTTTTAAATGTTTTAAACCATTTTAATGAAATACTAATAGTGATATGCACTGACAACATCAATGAATTCATAACATGGCTTTTAATTGATACAAAAGTCCAAGTTTGTGTCAAACTCTAGAGTTTAGGTTAAACTTGTGAAATATAATTATTTTTTTATAAAATTATATTTTTCCTTGATAATATACGTGAAAGCAAACTTTCTTGCAAAATTTTAGATTTTTTTGAATTTTATGAAATTTTAAAGGTATTTATGAAGTTTGTATCAGAAAGCTGCACAAAGCAGTTTCAGGGCACTAGTCGACTGGTCCAGATATCAGTCGACTGATCCCAGTCGACTACGACTTAATTTTCACTCGACCAATAAATCAGTGAAGTTTGTTTAAACAGGTCAGTCGACTGATGAGAACCTCAGTCAATGCCAGTCAACTGATTCAGGGATCAGTCGACTGATGTGGCTGAAATTCTCTGATTTTGATCCTTTCTTGACTATTTGCGTATCATTTGACCTACTATTCTTTGATGCATGCTCTAGGAGTATTATTATGGTCTATAGGATTGATCAAACCTATACTTTAGGTGCCACAAATCTATTGTTGGTGCATGTTATAGGGGGAGTAGGGTTTTAGGGGGAGTGTGTGCCTAAACGAATAAATTTGTTATTATTAAAGCATGAGGCTCCTTATTGAACATTTGCCCTACCTCCTATTTATTTTCATTTCCTTTGAATTTATGATCTTTTTGTTGTCTGTCAAAAAAGAGAGAGAATGAGTTTGGTTTAAGTTAGAATCAACATGTTTTTATGTTTTTATTCATGCTTATTGTCTTATGATTCATGCTTTATGATTATGGTTATTTTGCTGATATTATATCTTGTCGTATTAAAGACCTAACTTAAATAAGTTTTTGCTAAACATCAAAAAGGAAAAGATTGTTGGTGCAGTCTTGCTCCAAGCATCATTGGATTTTAATGTTTGGCTAAAATGAGATTAAGTTAGGTAATGTTAGTGATCTAACATGTGTGATTTGAGTATACAGGAAAGTCCAGGTTTGAAGACTTGGCAAATGGTGAAGTCTCGAAGGCTTGGCAATTGGTGAAGTCCCGAAGGTGCGGCCTCTTGGCAAATGGTGAAGTCCCGAAGATGCCGCCTCTTGGCAAATAGTGAAGTCCCGGAGGTGCGACCTCTTGGCAAAGGGAGACTTAGCATGACGAAGCTGAGGGAAACATCTCAAGCGAGTGCAAGGATGGGCACGAGGCTTGTGGAAGATGTTTGAAGGCTTGCGTCAAGGCTAAGGGATGAAGAAGGAAGCTAAAAAGGGATTTTCAGCTTCACCAGTCGACTGACACTGCCATCAGTCGACTGATGTCCTAATTAGAAACACACAGAGACTTTGGTCGAGTGAAAGACACTGACCAGTCGACTGACTGATCAGTCGATTGACTGATCAGTCGACTGACCAGTTGACCAGTCGACTGATGACCAATTGACTGATGGAGCCATCAGTCGACTGGTATTCGAACGTTGGGCTGACAGATGGAGCAATAAACGCAATCTAAAGTAGTCGTTGAAGCCCACCAGTCTACTGATCCTTGGGGCAGTCGACTGGTATCGCGAAAAATATAAAATGACAGATTAAAGCTTGGAGAAAGTGTGGTTTTTATCTCTGTAAGATCTTCAAGTGCTGTCTTTCATATTCTTCCTCCGTACTTCACTATTCATTTCTGTAAGAGGAAGAGAGATTGTTTGTAAAGGTTTCTCCGCCTTCAAAGAGTGCTTTGAGAAGGAGAAGTTTCATAGTGGAAAGGTCGCATGCTATGTGTGGATCTTTGGACTAGTCACCTCATAGAGGTGGATACTAAGAAAATCGAACGGGTTAGCGTTGGTTTCTTTTATCTTGCTTTTGTTTTTGTGCTTTCGCTGATAATTTTGTAGGCAAGAGTGAAAAATACTATTCACCCCCCTCTAGCGAACGCATAGGTCCCAACACTAGGTATGTTGAGAATCTTCATACCATGCCCTAGGTGCTTGTTTTAATCCATATAATGCTTTCTTTAGTTTGAAAATATAATTTGGATGGTCTTTATCTTCAAACTTAAGTGGTTGACCTACATAGACTTCTTCTTTAATGAACTCATTCAAGAATGCGAATTTTATGTCCATTTGATAGAGCTTGAATTCTTTATGAGCTATATAAGCTAGCAGCATCCTGATGGATTCAAGTTTAGTTACAGGTGCATAGGTTTCATTATAGTCTAGACCTTCTACTTGGCTAAATTTCATAGTTACTAGTCTGGCTTTATTTCTTACAATTTTCCTTATCATCTATTTTATTCTTAAAAACTCATTTAGTTTCTATAATTGATTTGTTAGCTGGCATGGGAACTAAGTCCCTTACTTGGTTTCATTTAAATTGTGCTAGTTCTTCTTATATTGCTATTATCCAATTAAGGCCAGGTAGGGCTTCTTCTATAGTTTTTTATTCAATATTGAATATTAGTGCTATTTGGCTTAGGTTTCTATAGGATGATCGAGTTCGAACTCCTAGGTTTGGATCAGCCAATATTTGGTCAGTTGGGTAATTAGCTCTTAATTTGGGAGCTCATATGGTATTCGATTCGATTAAGTTTGGGTCAATTCTATCTTCTAGTTCGGTTGTGTTTGAGTTAGGTTGAACTCCCTTGTCTTTTTGATTTTGTTGATTATTAAGTTATGCATTGGGTTAATTAATATTAATATCTTCATTAAATATTATATTTTTTTATTTCTTTAACTTTTAGGGTGTCCTTGTTAAAACTCGATATGCTCTACTAATTTTAGAATAACCTAAAAATATTCTCTTAGTTATTTTGGATATAAATTTTCCTAAATAATCTTTTGTGTATAGTATGTGTACTTTATATCTAAAGACTTTTAGGTAATTTAGATTGGGTATTTTATTATGATAAATTTCATAGGTAGTATTATAATATTTATTAATTAATATCCTATTTTGAATGTAATAGGTTATGATATAATCCTACATTAATATAAATTTTCTACTATTGTGCTAAATCTTAAACACAAAAAAAAAAGTAGATCATCTTCAACGATACTTGCAAGCACATCATTTTTAATTTTATTATTATAATGAATAGTAGATCTAACCCTACATTAATATAAATTTTCTACTATTGTGCTTGATCTTAGACACAAAAAAGTAGATCATCTTCATTATTTTATGGAGGTTAGGGATTATGTCTGCTAAAATCCATTTATAAAAGTGATACACTAGATAATATTGATACAATACACTTTTCTAATTTATACAATCCTTATGGGGGTGTTTTGATTTTAGGAGGGAGAAGAAAGTGACAGGTGGAGGTTCCTAATACATGAACATATTGACAAAAATTGATCATGTCTTCAAGTCAGGTAGCTGGCATTTTAGAGACGTTCAATGCTTCAAGGTGTTGTGAGTTTCTCATTGCAGATATCGGTTGTCGAACATTTTCTCTCACGGCTACAGTTCAAAACTAAAATACTTTTAGGGAGGTTTGATGACAAAAACTTCACTATCGCTAGCTTCTATTTCTATTAAGAGATGTATTTAATTAAAATAATAAAACCCACAAACGATCATAAAAGTGTAGATAGATAGGCAACTACACACCGGATGGTACCTAAAAAGATTGTTGATGAAAGAAAGATGAATCTTCCCAAGCATAGCTGGATTCTCAACCTTTAGGCCCCTAAAATATTAAATTGTTAATTGCGGCCATTATTAAAGTAATAGTAAACAATTCAATTCATCAAAAATAATATTCAGCATTAAGAAAAGCCAATCTGATTTGGTTAGAAAAATAGGAGATACAGAAAAAAAAATCTTTTAATGATATTCTTTAAGAAAGCAAAGAATAAAAGTTTAGAGTATCACTATAAAGTCTCCTTAGTAGCTGATCAATAAGAATAATAATAAATAACAAATCTAAATTTGAAATGTGAAAAGCAGAAATATTATGATGTCGCTTGAGCATTTCTATGCCTCCATTTTAGTATATATCGACCATAGTAATTCAAATTGAGGCATAGGAAATTAGTTTTTTCATGTTAAGTAATGGGATATGATCAATCACTTGTCTAGAGCATTCAATTCAAATTAGGTTTAGTTCATATTTTCCTCTTATTATCCACAACAAAAAAAGAAAATAAGAATACAAAGAAGAAGAGCAACAACACTGCATCTACAAGAAGATGAAAACAAAGAGGATGAAAAGTAAAAAAAGATATAAAAGATGGAGAGGAAAAGTAGGAAGAAAATTTAAGAGGTAAAAGACAAAGGAAAAAATTAAAAATAAACAAGTTAGCAAAAGAAAAGAAAAAAAGAATAAACAAGAGGGAACAAATCAAAAGAATAAAAAGAAAGCAAATGGAAAAAGGAAGAGGCCAAAAAAATGGAAAAAGGAAGAAAAAGATCGTATGAAAACATAGACTAAAACAAAGGAAGATGTGAAGAGGGAAGAGTAGAAAAAAGTAATAAGATAGAAGAATAAGATGTAAAATATGACAAAAAGGAAAATAAAAAGGAAGTAAAGAGAAGAAGAAAAGAAAAAAAAAAAGAGGAAGAAGAAGGAACACAAAGAAGAAATGATCTACTAGAAAAGGAAGAACTAAAGCGAAAGAATTTAGCAAGAGAAAGAAGAAAAGATGGGGAAAAAAGACTAGAACAATAAAAAGAAAAAAGGGTGGGAGAGTATATGAAAAGGAAAAGAGAAAGAAAAATAGAAGAACTAAGATAAAACAAAACAAAACAATGATAAATGCTTATATATCTAACTTTTAGATTTTCAATAACTACATGGATATGAGATGCTAACTTTATGTATCTATTATTTAGATTTAAAATGATAAATAAAATAATAAAAATTTATGACAAAAAAGAATAAAAATAGAGAAAAGAAAAAAAGGATAAGTTAAAAAAGAAAAAAAAATCAAAAGGAAAAATATATAAAACAACAAGATAAAAAATAAGAATATGTAGAATATGCCAAAAAAATGAAGACAAAAGTAGAAATTAAAGAGAAGAAAAGTAACAAGGAACAAGGAAAAGGCAAAGAATTATAAGAACATTGAGAATCTAAGAGGATAAAAAAAGATGAAGATGAGAATACAAATTAGAGGAAGGAGGAGAAATTCTAAAGTACAAAGAAGATGAAAAGTAAAAAAAGATATATATTAATAAAAGAATTTTAAAAAAAAAAGAAAATTCATATAGAAATTATTGAAGAGTAGAAGCAACTGAAAAAGATAACAAGAAGAGTAGGATGACGCTTAGAAGAGATAGGAAGATGAGAAAATTTGGCTAAAATAGAAGAGAACATAGAAGAACACAAAATAGAATAAACCAATATGATGAAAAGAAAATTAGCCAAAAGAAAGAAAAGAGGAAAGAAAAAAGAATGGAGAAAAGGAAGAACAACAAGAACAAGAGTGTAGTGAGCTACATAACCATATAAGGAGAAAAATCATGAAGAAAATTAAGAAGGAAAAAAAGTCAAAAAGAAAAAATGAAATAAAATGAAGATGAGTGTTTAATCTTATTGTAATCTCGCTATAACAATATAAGAGGAAGGTGAATAAATAAAGAAAAATAATAAGACATTATTATTATAACAAGATAATCATTTACATGATAGTCACAAGATGATCAACTTGATGAACTAGGTTATGGTGCATGCCAAACTATATGGTATACTATTTATTTATGTTTAGAAATATAATCAAATTAAGATAGTACTTATAATGAAGACCAATTTATTAACTACATGTTAGAAATATTTTTTTTGCTAGTATTTTTGTGCCTAACTACACAGTAAATTGATTTCATAGAAAGGCAATGAGTTTCAATTATAGTATATTGAATAATCAATTAAAGATAGTTATCGATATTAAAACTTTCTCTTCACACATAAGATAAAGACAAGGAGTAGCATGTGCTAAGGAGGTATTGCAATAAACACAAGAGAATGTTACAATTCTCATTTAAGAAATTAGGCTAGAATCCATTGCCAAAAAACACATTTAGTAAAAATGAATATATATAAGAAAAGGGGAAAGGTATAAGATAGAAGATAAAGGAAGTTCTGATTCTAGGAAGATGAGGCTCAAACTCAATAAAGCAAGTGAAGAAAAATATTCTATTTTTAAATCCAAGAGAATGCATCAATGTTGACTTTGACAGTCACTCCATTTTTATTAGAAACTAAAGATCAGCTAGTTTTTTAGATTTTGGAAAGCTTCTAATGTGAAAATCTTATAAAATCATCTTCACCTAGCTGATAACTCCTAGAAAACTTAAATAAAAACCTAGAGCATGAACCTAATTACCTAAGGGATTGGTGTTGGGCTATGCTCATGGTCTCGCGGTCCTTTCCTCACCAGCCCCATAGAGAAGAAAGTGTGGTAGGCATGTCAACAAAAGAACATTGATTTTTTTTTATAAAACGACAATTATCTAATTGAGTGAAACATTAGGTGAGGTGACTTACAAAAGATGAAATAGGATAGACTCTAATGGTTTACTTAAATTGTGGAAGCATATAAAAATTTTTTGAAAGTTCAGGAGTATTTTCAAGTAGATAAATCTTGAGGATTTAACAAAAATTTTCTTAATTTATAACATGTAGTTTTAGCCATTTAATGTTTCTGATCCCTTCATCTATAAAATAAAAAACTGGATTCAACGTATCGATTTCATACTTTTGTTTATAATCTATTACTCATATTTCCTTGATGGAACACATTGGTTCACTAGGCTTCTATAAATCTTGTTCTAATTTATTAACAACCTTTGCATACACATCGTAATCATTACTTTCATAGAATAGGTAACAAAATTTCTAGGGTTTCTCATATAGATGATGTAAAAAACAAATTATACACCTCGTAATTGCTAATAAAATTATGGATGTGGAACGATGAGAGTATCCAGATAAAGCCATTGGATTAGACATTCACTTTTAAGTTCTTAGGTAGCGTTAGTGCTTAAAGCATACAAATTCAAGAATGATTTGCTGTCTAAAACGGATTCCAATGCAAGAAATGTGAAACTCTAAGTTGAAAAGGAAAAAAAATCAAAAAAGAAGAAAGGCCAAATTCCCGTGCAAGAAAACACCAGATTCCAGTGCAAAAAAAAAAAAAAAAAAAAAAAGGAAACCTGTAAGTTTAAGAGAAAGGTAAGATTTCATAGAAAGGAGAAATATCAGATTCAAGTTCAAGACCAGACTTCAGTGTAAAATGAATATGCAAAAAGATAGAAACTCAAAGAGATACGCAGAAAAAATAAGATCTGTTGCAAACCCCTAGGTTAAAAGAACGGAAAAAAACACACAGAAAGAAGTAGGGAGAGATCGACCTCAGCAGTCAACCTGTATTTGAGGAAATCTGCTAGCGTCTTCAACCACTGCCTTACTCACCTTCTCTCCACCGACGAGGTATTCATCGCCGCCCCAAGAACGGACGCCCTCTTTCGAATTGAGATTTTGCGAGCCGTTATTAGTTTCTTTAGGCACCGTTAGGTATTTGTGGGCCAAAGTCTAGCCGCCTCCTCTTGGATGGGCCAACTTATCGTGGCCCGTCCATCCAACTCAGACTCTTTAATAATAATCTTTGAAATATATATATAGATATCTATTTAGAAAATAATAATAATAAAATAAAAAATTATTTATAATTTTATTTTAAAAATAAATATAATTTAATATTAAATTTTATTTTAAAATTAATAAATATCATGATATATTGTGTTTAAACTACCATGCAAATAATGCTAACTTAAAATCATAAATCAACTTATAGAATAAAATATATAGATTGAGAGACTCAAGCTTAACAATGGTGTTAAGTTTCACTAAACAAAATTTTTTATCCAAATAAAGCTCTTTACTTAAATGTCTTATAACCATACAATGATATATATGATATAATGTGCAATATAATATAAATATAAATATAATAGCAATTATAATAAATGAACAATATTCTCTTTATTTCATTCAATTGATCTCATAATTATTTTATCTAAGTTTATTGCACATGCATCTAATCTACTATCTAACTATATTTGAGTCGATTAATCTTTCATTTAATAGACTGATTTACTATAACTTATATGTCATTGTAGCCTTATCATGTTATAGCATTAGTTTTCTTTCAAATTTTTAGTCAACTAAGTTTACCTCAACAATTGCCTAGTCGACTAACTTACAAATAGAAATATTTTATTTGCTAACAAATTAATCAGAGTTAATTGTCTAGTCAACTCAATGATCAATCAATTAAATTATTAAATTCAACCTTTAATCAACTAGATTAACAAATTCAATCAACTCTAAGACCAAGTCCTTACCTAAATCAAGTCTACTAAAATCTCAAATTATATGTCATTTGTAGATTTTTGTCTTACTTACACTTTCCTACCAAGGAGCCACACCCTCGAAACTTCCTCATCTAGCTAAGAGTGTAAAATACGAGAATTATAGAGAGTTAATTGTAAATAATTTAACTCTAATCGGTAAGGATTAGAAGGTTAATCAGAGTTAATTGGATTTAATTAGATTTAATTAAGTAATTAGATTCAATAAATGGTTAATTGGGCAGCCCAATTAATTAGGCCCGATTAAGATCCAATTAGCAACTTAGGGTTAATAGATTTAAAGGCTTATTGGATCCTAACCGACCAACCCGTTAACCAAACCCGTAATCCACTAAGGGAACCCGATAAGAACGCTACAGTGGCTGCGATCCTCCATTCCCAACTCGCGACTTTTTCCTCTATTTTCTCGCGACCTTCCCCTGTTTGTCTCCTTCTTCCCCGATCGTGTGTCCATAGGGGCCTCTGCTGGTGTTGACGACGAGGGGAGTGGCTGGTGAGCAAGAGAGGCTCGTTCCCTTGCCGGAGGTGGCGTGGTTCGGGCGGCGATCGACAACGCGGTGGAGGGGGAGGTGATTGACTACGATCGATAAGTTTGTATTGCTTAAAGATTTCATTGGATCTCTTCGGGTGTTGAGGTGATTCGTGCTTTACAACTTGGTGTGAAACCAGTTTCCAGATCCATTTGGTTTTGGATTTTGGCCGAGAGGAGATTTGGAGCTTGATCGGCTGGGCAGCGGCTTGATCAAGCTGAGCTAGGGCAAGGAGATCTAGGGTTTGGCTCAATCTGAGATAAACCTTTGAAACCGATTCTTGTAGGATTTAAATGTTGCCTTGATTCGATTTTTGGTTTGGAATTTTTAATGCTTCTAATTGATGGTTCGGTTGATTTAGATTGTAGTTTAGGACTGATCTAATCGGTTGGGTGTGGTGACTGTTGGAATCTATTGCTTGGGGATTTATGGGGCTAGCTACTGTGATTGTTATTAATAGATTAGGTTGGATCTATTCTAGATCATTGTTGATAAGGTTGCTATGTAATTGGTAGTTGTTATGTTTTGATTTAAATGGAACTGATCTATTGGATATCTGTTGGGATTGGTCAAGTTGATTAGATCCTAATTAAGGTCTGTTGAAGTGAATTTGGTTCTACTCAATTGGGTGTGCTTGGGTTGATTAAACAAGGAATTGATTATATTAATTGATTAATGTTATTAATTAATTAGTTAAACCCTATTAATAACAACCAAATGGTTAGATTAGACTAACCTGAGTTAGGTTACTTGAATGGGGATTAAACTAACCCTTAAAAGTAGACTAGGGTTTTCTTGATAGGAAACTTTGATATATTATGGCATTTAGGATGTTGTTACTCTTCTTTCAAGACCTTGAGTGATTCTGGGAATTAGATATATACGAAGATATTTCTGGGGATTCTATTGTTTGACTTGTGATATACTAGGTGGGTAATCTCTGTATTTGGTCAATATAGATCTATTCTATTTTCAGTGCATGTTTTCTTTTCTATTATTATTGATTAGTCTTTTGACCACATTCCTATTCCTATTTGTGGATTAGACACTTATGTTACTCATATTTATACCATGCTTGCCCTTAATTCTTTTGATCTTGGATTATCAATTCTATTGTATGAATCCTTTGATCTATGGGATTATTATTCCTATCCTTGCTTATATTAGATGTGATCATTAGAGGTTATTATCTTTTGTCTATGATACCTGCGATCATTAGGACTTTATTACCTACGCATGTTGATTAGCATGGTAGATGTTGATTACTATGGTTTAATCATTACATCATGATGCATGATGACGATTGGAAGCCACAATGTTGTGGGTCTATCGTTATGGATAGTTGGCCTATAGTGGCATGCTTATATTAGGTGGTTATGATTCTCCTATTTTTCATCATGGTGATGGTGGTTGTATGGTATGTACGCAGTCAGTCGATGTATTGACCTTGACACCGACGAGGGTTGGTACTCAGAGAGTATGAGAGTGATACTCAGGGACAAGTATTAGAGAACAGATATTGATCATAAGATGTACGTAGCTATAGATGACAACCTACTATTGGTCACTAGGTTACTTTATTGTAGGGTTGAATGTATGACCATTTGGATGTCGAATACCCTCAGTCTCATATAGACACATGAGTACTGGAGTGAGTGTAGGCAGTTGCATCATGCATATGCTTGCATTGTATTGCGTGCTTGATACTATGTATTGGACTGTACATATATTGCATTGGAATGTAGATGTATACATAACTATTTATTGATTGATACATCGATATGACATGATCATTCATATGGATTGATGTATTTTATGAGATTCATTTTAGTATATATACTCCCTGCAGAGTTATTATTGATCACATGTTGATTCCTATTATTGTTATATATATGCGCTCTTGATTATATACTTTGATCATGCACTGTCTTTTCTTATTATCCACTGAGTATCTTGTACTCACCTTTTAGACCCTAGGATTTTTTTTATCTTTCCAGATATCGGTAGGAGATCACAGCTGATGCCGAGGAAATCCTGCTGCATGTTTGCTATTTCTTATGTTTTTGTGTGTGGATGTATTAGTATAGAGTTGTGACACTTTCTGTTCTATCCTCTTTACTAGTTTATGATTCGTAACTTTATGTTTTTTATCCGTGATTTTATAGTCGTATCTGTTGGGACCTGTGCGTTTGCTAAAATAACAACTTTTTGCTCTTGCCTGTAAAATCGTTAGCGGAAGCATAAAAATAAAAGCAAGACAAAAAGAAATCAATGCTAACTCGTTTGATTTACTTGGTATCCACTTCTTACGCGGTGACTAATCCAAGGATCCACACATACAACGACCTTTCCACTTTAAAAACTTCTCCTTCTCAAAGCACTCTTTGAAGGTGGAGAAACCTTTACAAACAATCTCTCTTCCTCTTACAAAAATGAATAGTGAAGGTTTAGGGAAGAGTTTCAGAGTTTACAGAGATTGGAGTTCGTGCAAGGAAGAGAAAGTGCAAACACTTACAATCTTCAATTTGAGTTTTTATAATTTTCTCGACATCAGTCGACTAACCCAAGGATCAGTCGACTGATGGGCTTCAATGGCTCTTGTAGATAGCGTTTAATTCTGTCAGCTGTCAGCCCAACGTTCATCTAGCAGTCGACTGAAACCTCCACCAGTTGACCAGTCGACTGGTCAGTGAATTTCACTCAACCAAAGTCTCTGTGTGTTTCTAATCAAGACATCAGTCGACTGATGGTAATGTCAGTCGACTGGTGAAGTTGAAAATCTCCTTTCAGCTTCCTTCTTCATCCCTTAGCCTTGACTCAAGCCTTCAAACATCTTCCACAAGCCTCGTGCCCATCCTTGCACTTGCTTGAGATGTTTCCCTCAGCTTTATCGTGCTAAGTCTCCCTTTGCCAAGAGGTCGCGCCTTCGGGACTTCACCATTTGCCAAGAGGTCGTGCCTCCGGGACTTCACCATTTGTCAAGTCTTCAATCCTGGACTTTCCTGTGAACTCAATTCACACAAGTTAGATCACCAACATTGCCTAACTTAAACTCATTTTAGTCAAACATTAAAATCCAATGATACTTGGGGCAAGACTGCACCAACAATCTCTCCCTTTTTGATGTTTGACAAAAATTTATTTAAGTTAGGTTTGTAATATAACATGATATAACAACAGCAAAATAACCATAATGATAAGGAATGAATCATAAGATAAATAAGCATGAATAAAAGCATAAAAGCATTTAGATTCTAACTTAAAACAATTCATTTCTCTCCCTTTTTAACAGACAGCAAAAAGATCAAAAATTCAAAGAGGCAGAAATAAATAGGAGGTAGGGCAAATAACCAAGCAAAAGCTTCATGTCTTTGTAATATCAAATTGGTTTGTTCAGGCATGCACTCCCCCTAAAACCCTACTCCCCCTATAATATGCACCAAAATGTTTTTGTGGCACCTAAAGTATAGTTATGATCAATTTATAGACCATAAAAATGCTCCTAGAGCATATGTCAAAGAATAGTATGTCATAGGATACGTAAATAGTCAAAAAAGGACCAAAATTAAAAGATTTCAGTCTCATCAGTCGACTGATCTCTGAATCAGTCGACTAGTGTCTGAAAAATGGAGTTTCAGACCCAAAATTTGAAAAAACGTAAGTAATTCAGCTCACAATGAAAAATCATGAAATTTTATGTGGCCATTATTTACATTAGATACAATAGGAGAAAAATATTTTAAAAATATTTGGCCTATTAAAACAAGATTTTGATACAAAGTTTTAAAAACCTTGGCACTCTTAATGGCGCAAAGGCTTTGTATAAACATTTTTGATTGTTAAGGTTGACTATAAATAGGCATCACTAGAGCTTTCATATAAGATTATGAAATATGTCTAAATTGTAGGTTTGGAGTCATGATTGAAATATATTTCAAAATGACATGTTAAACTACAAGAACTCCCCCTAAATTCATACACCATTCTTAGTTAAAAAAAGTAAGAATGCAACACATATAACAAAAGTAAATATATAAGAGGAAAATCTAAATCATAGAGATACTAAAATGTCATACATATAGCAAAGTCATAAGAAAATCCCACAAGCAGTTTTGATGTTCGAGATACATAACATATCAACTTTGAATATAATCTCGACATCACTCAATCAAAAACAAACATCTAATCCTCTTCATCAGCAGGAGGTGGAGGAGAAAGAGCCTGGTACGACATGTGCATGCTTCGCAGTAGGTCATACATCTCCTACTGTCTCTGATCAGCTGCCGTCCAGTTCTGAAGAAGGCCCTAGACCTCCTGATGGTAGGTCTAAATACCATGGTAGTAGGTCTGGCTTCCTAATGATAGGTCTGAACCTCCTAGTAGTATCCCTGCAACCACTGACCAAAATCATGAAACTCCTGATGCACCATCCCCTCTAGATGGGAGATCCGCTCGTCCAAGCCGCTGGTAGGGGGTGCATTAGCCGTAGGAGGAGGAGGAGGAGCAACAGCAGCATCGGGTGCATCGCCAGCCTCTTCCTCCTCAGACTCGGAAGAAGCAGCAGCAGCAACATCAGCTCGTGCAGCATCATGAGTGTTGGAGTATACTGAAAATGTTAGGATCGGTTGGTTCGCTAGAGGGGGGTGAATAACGTTTCTCGATTTTTCTTGATCTTTCTCTGCACAGAGATTAGCGGAAGCAAAAATATAAAAGAGAAAGACAGAGATCAACGCTAACCCGGTTTGTTTACTTGGTATCCACCTCCGCAGAGGTGACTAATCCAAGGATCCACACGCACGCACACACCCGATGCACTATGAATCTTCTCCTTCTCGAAAACCTCGAAGGCGGAGAAACCTTTACAACTCTTCAGATCTCCTCAAGAATGATATGAAATAATGTTTGTGAGGAGAGAAAGAAAGCAGAGAATAGAGAACAAACAAGTTCTCAGAAGAAGCACAAAAGAATGAAAGAATGACGAAATTCTTGAGTTGTTCTCGTGCAGGCTTCTTTTATAATCTCTGCAACATCAGTCGACTGCTGGCAGGGCCAGTCGACTGATGCCTTCAATCGGCAACAAAATCTCGCATTAAAGCGCATTAAATGCTTGCCTATTTTCTGCAACGTTCAAATAGCAGTCGACTGTCCAAGACCAGTCGACTGGAAACAGTCGACTAACCATAACACCAGTCGACTGACCAGTCGACTCCTGTCTTCCTCTAGCTCGACTGATCTTTCTGTGTGCGTCTGATTTATGAGCAGTCGACTGCTGGCAGGGCCAGTCGACTGGTGAAGCTGAAAAATCCCATTTCAGCTTCTCTTGACCTAGACCTCGGCCTTCAAACACCTCCCACAGCCTCATGCCTCCCTGCACTAGCCTGAGATGCTTCCATCAGCTTTGTCATGTCAAGTCTTTGCCAAGACCGCCCTTGGACTTCTCCTTTGCCAAGACCACCCTTGGACTTTTCCTTTGCCAAGACCACCCTTGGACTTCTCCTTTGCCAAGACCACCCTTGGACTTTTCCTTTGCCAAGACCACCCTTGGACTTTTCCTTTGCCAAGACTACGCTTGGACTTTCCTTTGCCAAGACTACGCTTGAACTTTCCTGCAAACTTGCATCACACATGTTAGATCAACAAGAATTGCCTAACTTCAAACATAGTTTAGCCAAACATTGAAACTCAATGCACTTGGGGCAGCTATTGCACCAACAATCTCCCCCTTTTTGATGTTTGGCAAAACTTTGTTTAAGTTAGGTCTTTAAATCATGTAAAGCATAGCATGTGATTAAAACATGATAAGTAAAGCATAAATCACATGATATCAGAGTATTAACAGAGAGTATTATCATGAATAGCATGAATAGCATAATCACATGTGAATAGGCATGATTTTTCTCTCTAACTTAAACATTCAATCAAAAAGTGATTACATAGACAAAGTAGGATTAAATATTCCTTAAAAATATTTATTTCCCTTTAATGTTGCACCAACAATTTGTTTCGGAGGGAAAAACAAGTTAAATTTTCAAAATAGGCTGAAAACAGTAGTATCAGTCGACTACTAGTATATCAGTCGACTGATAACTGAATTTCAGTTATCAGAAACAAACTTTAGAAATGCATAAGTAATTGTACGATATTCAAAAATTCGTGAAATTTCACACGTACAATACTTATGATTAACTTTATTTGAGAAAAATATTTTAAAAATTATTTGGTCTCAAACATAGGCTCCCCCTTAATGTTTGAAATCTCAACTCTTTTAAAAAAAACTTCTTAGTTAAAAGCTTAATCTCCCCCTTTAAAGTTGAATTTTGAATGACATATTTGTCTATGTTTTTGTTTAGCAAATGAAAGTATGTTTTAAGAAGAATAAGGATGTTGTGGTAGCAGACGCATTATTGAAGCTTAGTCAATTAAAGTGAGTTAGTTGATACCTAAGTGAAGTTGCATAAATATGTATTGTTAAAACAAGAATAAGTAATTTGTCTATGCCTTTTAAAGTGAATTGCTAAGACAAGGATAAATAATTTTTAATATATACATGTTGTATTGAGAATAATACACTGAATGTTAAGTTTTTCTATTAGTAGAGAAAATCTACTAGAACCACTTACATGTTTAGATCTTAGTATAACATATAGAATTTTCATAAATGTTGCAAATGTAATAGTTGTGAATATTATTCTGTAATAGTAATAGTTATCCTCTTTAGTTTATAATTTATCATATTATTTTATGTGATAAGTTGAAGCTTAATTTGTCTATGTAGGGCTACACTACTTCTAGTATGGTTCAACTTAACTTTCGCATTATATATGAGCTCTTTCATGACAATATTTGACTAGATGGAATACACCCATGGTGATTGCATAATGAATATTTTATAATTATAGCAAATAAAGTCAAAACATCTGAACACACTATACTACCCATCCATATTTTATGGGGTTGGGGTTGGGCTTGGGGTTAGATGTAAGTATTTGATTAACTTAATTAAAGTTATTTTCTCTTGCATTTTTTTACTTATAATTATTTTTATTTACACATGACTTGTTTTCAATAATGTATGTCCAAACATTTCAACAAACTACAAAAATTGATGAAGAGAAGACAATTAGACATATTTTCTATCCTCTTATAATCAAGATGATCACTGGCATTTATTGATCATAGATCTCCAAGAAGGTCAATTTATTCGCTACAACTCCTTAGCTTTACACAACATTACATTTTTATTTTTGATAAAACTATAAGTATTTAATTATTTATTTTATTACAATAAACTATTGGTATGTATTGATTACCAATGCCATTCATGTGCATGTGTCATTTTTTAAGAGTATACACCCATCATATTTTGATAACTGGTATCCAAGGTTAGCATCTAGTTTTTCAAGAGAGTTTACTGTGCATCAAATCAATGGTCCAACACAAGTTCAATCATAAGTATTTAATTAGGTTTCATATTTCTGATTGCAATTAAATTCTAAAATGTAAAAAAGATATTTTGTAGATTAGATTGTGCATTTTTTACTATGTTGAGAGTTTAATGTTATATAGACCAACATAGTTCTGACAATCTGGAATGAATGTAGGATCGAGTGCACGTGAGAGGGGGGGGGGGTGAATCACGTGCTTTTTTAAAAAAATTTGTTCATTTAAAACCAGAGTTAGAAAATTTGAGCTTTGAAAAGCGTGCAGTGGAAAATAAGTAATACGAAGCGGGAAATGCACACAAGAGAACACAGAACGATTTTACTTCGTTCGGAGCCTTCGACGACTCCTACTCGAAGGCCTAGGTCCCTTGGACCTTTCCTGTGGGCAATCCACTAAATCTCTCTACCAGAAAAAAACTCTGGTAGAGTAGGCGAATACAATGAGCAAAAGTGTGACAACCCCACACTTTTAACTTTTAAATAAGTGCAAAAAATAAATATTAAAAAAGTTTCTTCGTTACCCAACAATAGAAAATTCTGGACGAGCTCGGATGTTGGGGGTGATCTTCCGGCAGAAGTTGGACGTGGTCGTGTCGAAGCTCGGGCCGCCGCAGAAGAATGACGTTGGTCGAAGCTATGTGATTCATGCACTGACCAAAGCTTTATATAGATACTATTGAGTTTATCTAGATCTGTAAATGTTTTAAAAAAATATAAAACTTGATCCACTTCTTGCAGTTTATCTTATCCAGGATCAAAGAATAATTTAAATAATATATATATATATATATTATAATTTTATAGAAAATTTTATCCTCCTTAAATATTTATTATAGATAGAAATAATTTTATCATTTAATAAAATTTTATATTAGCAAAATAAATAATAATGAAGATTAATTTTGCAGAGTTCACATGCAAAATTAATTTTATCCATATACCAAATAAATCCTATAAAATAGAGTTAGTATAATAATAAAATATACTAAAATATAGAATATTTAAAATTAATTAGATCCTGTCAATCCAGACCAGGATCTAACCAGGCCTCAACTTAGATCACCCAAATGGGTCTAAGTTGGACCGCGCCTAAAGTTTCAAAATGGAACTCGTCCTCACTGGTTCGCTCCTCCAGTGACTTACCTTACTTACCTTAGTGCAGCTTTACTAGACTTCTTAACCCACCAGGTCTTTTGCCAAGGCTCAACCACCCTGGTCTTCTTGCCAAGTCTCCACCAACTTGGTCTTCAGCCAGTTGTCAGGCCCCGCGGACCCAACTGGACTTCCTGCCAGGACTCAACCATCCTGGACTTCAGCCTGGTGTCTGGTTCTAAGTCTTTCAACCCTGCACACTTAGTAAGAAGGTTAAACCCACAACAAACCTAACTTTAACCTATTTGTCATTCATCAAAACTTGAGTTTGACCGTTAGTGCAAACTGCACCAACAATCTCTCCCTTTTTGATGCAATGACAACCTGGGTTAAAGTTAGAAAAATAACATGTTAAAGCAATAAGTACAGACATAATATGCAAATGACATGCTCTAAAATCAGGGTTGTTTTAATTATTTTAATTTCTAACTCTTAACCCTATAACCCTCCCCCTTTGGCATTCATCAAAAAAAATGAATAACATGCATTCAAGTAATAGGCACTCAAGTAATAGGCATTCAAGTGCTTAAAAAATAGACTAAGGTTCTGAACTGATTCAGAGGGAGAGTCAAACTCTAACACAAAATAGACTAAGTTTAGGAGTGTTAAAATGACTAAGTGTAAATTTGACTTGGCTAAATCATGTTAAAAGATATAGAACTAAGTATATTTTTAAAAGAGATTTTCAAAAATGGTCCAAATGTTAAAGGAGATTTTCAAAAATATTGTAAGGCTTAAGTTAATCATGAAAAAGTATCTTATAAAAACTAGTTTCCAGGATTAGTTACAAGAAGCCAGTATTAAAATAATTTTCCAAACAAATTAAGGCTTAAGTCATAAAAGATGGGCATAATAAGTATTGTGTAAAGTAAGAAATTCAACCCATGTATACTTCTTTCTTGAAAAGCATATTAAATAAGAAAGAGTATTTTTCCAAAAGACTAGTTTTAAAGTATATTGAAAAAATATTTTCCCAAAAAAAATTTCCAAAACTATTTTTAAAAATAAATTTTCCAAAATTATTTTCAAAATAATGTTTAACTCATATATTTGAAAAGTTAGAATACAAAGTATAGAAAGTTAGACTCAAACTCCCCCTGAACCAAGTAAGAATTTTAGCCCACTTTGGATGTCTAACCTCAGTTACTAGCTAACTATCTAGAGGATAGTAGTTTTCACTAGGTTAGTCAAGTCAAGCACTAGTGTCTAGCTTAAGTTTACAGAAAGACTACTTGACTTGATCAATGTGAAGGTGGTATTTAATGCCCAGACTTGCTACGATGCACAGACTTAAGCATTCTGAAGTCCAGGCAATACCCTATGCATCTCACATCGTTCTAAGTTGTGGCAAACACAAACAAGTTATACCTAATGTGCTTTGTGAGATGCGGCTTCTAAATCTATAGGTTCATGCAGGTCTAGGGGTCGAGCTTAGGCCCAAAATTGAGCAAAGTGTAAACTGGAGTAGCCCCGAAAGGATGGGTGGATCATCGATTTTACTCTGTATGGCGTCTACAGTAGCTCACTATCACTCCCAAGGTTTCTCCTCCTTTTTTAGGGCCATTGAGGGGGGTATTTATATGCCCCCGCTATCAAACCCTCGCCACACGGCCGTGAAAAGTCACACGACCCAGGGCACACGGCTGGCACGCCTCCGTCACACGGTCGTGCCTGGTAAACACGACCATGTGTTGCTGGTCCCCTAGAAACAAAGCACGGCTGTGCCTGTTAGGCACGGTCGTAGGCAGCTGGCTTCCTGTAGGTGAGGCACGGCGGTGCCTGGTAGGCACGGCCAGGGGAAGGTGTTCCTCTGGTGGTGAGGCACGACCATGCCTTGGTGGGCACGACCCCTTGGAGCTTGAGACACGACCGTGTCTTAGTGGCACGACCCTGTTTTGCCTTGTCTTCTGTTAATCCTCTGTTTCGCCTTCTTTCGCTCTATTTCCGTCCTGCAAAAGTATAAACACAAGAGCAGACCTCCGAAACAGGAAATGGAGAAAAACATGCCTAATACATAGATAAAGGATGTGATAAACGTACGAAAATGACATGAAATATAGAAGGATGTGCAATAAAAACCTTAGAAACACACATATTCCCTGTAACACCCGGTAAAATCCTTTCAATATTTTTCGAGATATTGAACGAGTCTATATGAAGGATAGCATAAGACATGAAAATGTTGCTATTAATGGGCCTCACATTGGATTTGAATGGTAGAAGTTTTAATGGGCTCCGGGTGAGTAAAAAGAAAACATAACTCTTGAAGGGCTACCTTATGTGGATTTTGCAAAAAGAAAAGGGAAAAGTAATGGAGGTGCCAAGGATTGAACCTTGGACCTCAAGGAAGAAGCAAATCCAAAAGAAACATGAGTTAGCCACTAGATCTAGCATGTTTTGATTATGAAAATGATAAGAGAAATGTTACTTAAGGCTAAAGAAATATGACCATACGAAGAGACACTTGGTGCCTTTACTACGTAGAGTTATGAGGATTTAAGAAAGAAGTTACCAATTTGAGTTGTAACTCCCTTTTTAAATCTCCATATAAGCCCCCCTCCTCACCGAAATCCCACCTCTTGCTCATTTCCACCGAAACTTTTCTTTCTACCTCTCTTTTCTTCCTTGGCCGAGAGGTCTAGGAGGCTTCTCCCTCAACAAGTTCAAGGAAGGAGATCTAGGGCAAGGGCTTGGAGGATTTAAGGAGATCAAGGAGACTTTACGGGAAGGGCTACATCTTCTTTTAGGGTATAACATCTAGAAACTCAAGAACCAATGTAAGTTCCCTCACCTGCAATATAATGATCCTAAGATGTAGATTTATGTGTTTGTGTTATTTTGATGATGGAAACTCATGATAAACCCAACTTTTCATAAGTTGGCTATGTTTTGTTTTAAAGGTTTTAAGGCATGTTTTGGAACAAACTACATTTCCATATGAACTATGATTATGTTTAGGAATAGAATTTGGTTTTCATGTGGTTAAAACTTGGTGTTTCAAGAGGGTTAAGTTTCGGCCAAAGGGAAAATTAAATGTTTTAAATTATGGTTTAAACTCACCTATGCTTGTAAATGATATGTGAGAATTCAAGGGTTCATGTGGCTTATTATACCCAAGGGAA
>NC_133880.1:11861311-11875931 GCF_044706935.1 Curcuma longa | reverse complement strand
GAAATACTATACTATCCTGGTCAACTTCAGATGACGTGGGCCAAGCTGATCATAATCCTTAGACAGATGATGTATAGTCCCTACAGTAACATTAACTCCTCTAGATGCAAGAAATAATATAAGAATATGACCGAATTGCATGTATAGCTTGCCATGAGCTAGACTTGAGAAGTATATGATGGATGTAAAGATGTGAAGAGCGACATCAATATCAAGATATTGCTCCAAGGCATACATCATAATAAGATGAGGGAGCCGTATCATGAACCAGCCTCGGGTGACAATCGAAAGAAGACAGTCTAAAATGATCCTATACCAGACATAGTTATCTGCAGACATACGGGTGGCATGAAAGATTTTTTTGAAGTGGATCTCGAGGAGTGCTAAAATAGTGGTGATGGATTTGATCAATCGTAATGTGTGAGAATGAGCTAGTGATGGGTCCAATAACATCAGGAAAGTAGACGAACGGGTTCTCCGAAGCCCAACACTGTAGAAAAGATCTAAGAATAGCAGGATTAAACTCCATGGGAATTCCTTCTACGGTGGACATATATCTACTCTCATCTCCATCGATGGGACGGAGATTGACATAGAATTCCTTGTATAAGTCAAGGTTGATGTCATTCGTGCAACTGACTAAGGACTCAAGTTGATAATGCGTGATGATTTCAAACAAGTGAGGGGTTTTGGCTTAAAAGTATGCTCTATTGATATACCGACAATCCATTAGTTGGAATTCGATGGTCTCAAATCGATGTTGAGCACCCGGTGAATAAAATCGTGGCTCTCGTAAGCCTCGATAAGAGAAAACACAGGGCTGTCACGACCCTCCCCTGGCCTACGAGAGGCAACACGCTTTTGCCTGACTCTATATGTAATGAAAAACATGCATGAGTAATGCGATACAAGACATGCAACAAAATATAAAGTTAGTTAAAATAACAAAATAATGACAATAAATGAAAGAACTAAGTTGAAATGAAGAAGCAAAGTTACCTTCTTTCTATTGATGTGAAAGAGTATGAACAAACCCAAATCACCACTTAAAAATCCTAGATTTGGAAGAGGAGAGTGAAAAGAAGGGTAGAAAAGTGTGAAATAGGGCTTTGGGATGCAAGGGATGGCCGTAGGACACGAAAATGAGGAGAGGGCGACGAGATCGATGGTAACCCTAGGGTTACCAGTCGACCCACACGCGGATTTTTTATATACCAAAATCACCACCAGTCGATTGATGGGTGGACCAGTCAATGCCAGTCGACTGAGGTCCTCATCAGTCGACTGCCCTGTTAACCAAAATTCACAGAATTATTGGTCAAGTGAAAATTACAATCGACTGACCAGTCGACTGATATATGCATCAGTCGACTGGTGCTATGTATCAGCTCTGTGCAGCTTTTTGATACGAATTTCAGAAATATTCTAAAAATTTTATAAAATTTGAAAAAATCTGAAATTTTGTAAGCAAGTTTGTTTTGACATACATTATCAAGAAAAAAATATATAATTTTATGAAAAATGAGGGTATTTCATAAGTTTGACACAAACTCAAGAGTTTAACACAAATTTGCACATTTGTATCAATTCCAAGCCATGTTGTGAAACCTATGATATTGCAAGTGTATATCACTGTTAGTACATCATGAAAATGATTTCAAAACATTTAAAATGTCCAATTATGATCGATGGGTAAAATATCCATTAATTAAATATTTACTTTCTACTAGTCAGGAAATTTATATTGGTTGTATGTCAGGTACCATCTTATTTTATGGCCCTTGAAAATCGAGGACGAGGTTGACCACCAAGACGACCTATTGGGTTGAAGGAGTTGGATATTATCGAGGAGGAGAGGGATTATGGGATCAGCCCCATAATATTCCTATTAGAGAGCATAGTTCCCAGGCTCCAGAGAGTCCGCTAGCTATGCCTACATCTGCTCCAGTTGACAGAGGTCGTATCTTGACGTTGGCCAAGTCGGTCAAGGACCGTTTCACTTTATATTACGGATGATCTGATCCGTAGATGGCTCGATCGTGGTTGGAGAATCTTACAGACATATTTGATTATATGTCTTGTACGGATGCAGAGAAGGTCGGATTAACTGCATACCATCTTCGAGACCAGGCTCTTACCTGGTGGAAGACTCAGAAGATCATTTTTGGAGCTCAGGAGGTTACTTGGATATCTTTCAGAGAAGCCTTCGAGAGACAGTTTTTCCCAACGACTTTCCATATGACACATCATCAGGAGTTCTTGAGTTTGAAGCAGGGAGAAAGATCAGTTATAGAATATAATACGAAATTTACTAAACTCACAGTGTTTTATCCACATTTGATGGTACAGGACGAGGATCGGATGTTTTAGTTTATGCAGGGCCTTTTCGCCTATATACGAGTTCGGATGTCCGAGTCTTCTATCCACTTGTACCGAGAGGCCTTAGACCGAGAACTTTCTATCGAGTTGACCCATCAATAGATAGCTCGAGAGAAAGAGATTGAGAAGCAGAGTGTTCTCAGTAAGATAAAGAGTCAGGACTCTCAGTCGACTAGTCAGAAGAGACAGAAGACTGGGCAGTCTTCAGGAGGAAAGTTTCGTAGTACCTTACAACCGAACCAGAAAGATAAGAATAAGTAGTGTAATCGGTGTGGGTCGCATAGTCATATGATGGTTGATTGTCCATTGGATCATCCTATCTATTACTATTGCAAACTTCCCGGCCATACAGTTAAAGAGTGTACCTTGAAGGCTCAGTTGGAGTCTACTGATGTTGCATCTTCTGGAGGACGTTTTACACAGCGGCGACCATAGAGGACATAGAGGACCAGAGGTCCTCTGCAGCAGCGATCCCTGCCATCTTAGCCACAGATATATATGCTGCAGGGGAGAGATCAGGCAGCTTTACCAACAACATTCCAGTACCCCATCAATTCAAAGACTCATTATCCTACACAGTAGTATATACCAGCGGTGCCTCAATCGTATATGTTACCTTCTCAGCAGCCTCAGTTTCCAACCCCTCAGAGTCAGATTCCGACAGAGTAGAGTCCTTCTGTTTCTCAGCCAGTTACACAACCTTCCAGTACAGAGGTTGGACGCGTCTATGCTATCACTCAGGAGGAGGCGCAGCGGGCCGATGGATCGGTCATCCGGGGTATGATTTATGTTTACTCCATATATGCAGATACCTTGATTGATACTGGTAGTTCTCACTCCTTTATGTCTAGATTATTTTTGAGGAAAATTGGTAGAATCCCTATGATTAGATCGTGTAGTCTAGCAGTATCTTTATCTTCAGATGAAGTGTTGACTACAAATCAGGAGATTAAGGGATGCCCGCTAGATTTCAACGGTCATACCCTTACGGTGGATCTACAGGTGCTAGATATAACAGAGTTTGATATTATTCTGGGTATGGATTGGTTAGCCACGTATCATGCTACAGTGGATTGCCGAGCGAGAGTGGTTACTTTTCGACCTCCAGATCAACCCGCTTGGGAATTTGTTGGTACTCAGAATGATAGATTGTCTCTTATTTCTGCCATACAAGCGTAGAGAATGTTAGACAGTGGTTGCTGAGGTTATCTACTATTTTTGAAGCAAACAGAAGAGGACAGTATTTCTTATCCTTCTGATATCCGTATCGTTCGAGAGTATCAGGATGTTTTTCCATACGAGCTTCTTGGCTTGCCACCTCAGAGGCAAGTCCAGTTTACTATTGAGGTGATTCCAAGCACGACACTCTGTGTCTAAGGCTCCGTATCGGATGACACTAAAGGAGTTAGAGGAATTTAAGATTCAGCTACAGGAGTTATTGGATCGAAGTTTTATTCGTCCGAGTGTTTCACCATGGGGAGCTCCAGTCCTATTTATGAAAAAGAAGAACGGATCTATGAGATTATGTATCGATTACGGTCAGTTGAATGCGATAACAGTCAAGAACAAATACCCTTTACCGTGTATTGATGATTTGTTTGATTAGCTGAAGGGTTCCTATGTGTACTCTAAGATTGACTTACGATCTGGCTATCATCAGCTCAGAGTACAAGATGAGGATGTGCAGAAAATGACTTTTCACACTCGGTATGGACACTATGAGTTTTTGGTGATGTTGTTCAGTCTCACCAATGCTCCGGTCGTATTTATGGATTTGATAAATTGGGTTTTCTTGGAGTATCTAGATCGATTCATCATTGTCTTTATCGATGATATTCTGATATATTCTCGATCGGAGGCAGAACATGAGCAGCATCTCCGTATTGTACTTGAGACATTACATCGTGAGTAACTATATGCGAAGTTCAGTAAGTGTGCTTTCTGATTGTCATCGGTGGGATTTCTTGGACACGTTGTATCGAGCAGAGGTATTTTTGTTGATCCTCAGAAGATAGAGGCTGTTACTAGTTGGGAGCAGCTGAAGACAGTTCAGGAGGTCTGTAGTTTTTTGGGCTTAGCTGGTTATTATTAGAGATTTATGGAGGATTTTTCTCGTATTGCTACACTGCTGATCCGTCTGACCAAAAAGGGGGTGAAGTTTAGTTGGTCAGAGGCTTGTGAGACTAGCTTCTAGGAGCTTAAGTGGCGATTAGTGAGTGCCCCGATTCTAGTGATTCCTTTTGGTGAAGATGGATTTACGCTTTACACCGATGCCTCACTCTAGATATTAGGTGCAGTATTGATGCAGCATGGTCGGATGGTTGCGTATGCTTTTTGTCAGTTGAAAGACCACGAGAAGAACTATCCTGTTCATGATTTAGAATTTGCCGTTATTATCTTCGCTTTAAAGATTTGACGACATTATCTCTACGGAGTTACTTTCGAGATCTTCACCGATCATAAGAGTTTAAAGTATTTATTCACTCAGAAGGAGCTGAACCTCACACAGAGACGATGGATGAAGTATCTGAAGGATTATGATTGTACCATTAGCTATCACCCAGGGAAAGTTAATGTGGTCGTAGATGCGCTTAGCTAAAAATCTCGTGGAATTCTGGCTAGTCAGTGGGTGGCAGTTACTGATCTGATCCAACAGTTTTCAGAGTTGGGATTAGAGGAGCTTAGTCAGACTCAGCGAGGAGTATTGGTCTTTATGATGGCGCAGTCACCCATAGTACAGAAGATCAAGTCGGCACAGGCTAGCGACCAGCATATTCAGTTCATTTGTCGTAGAGTGGACGCCGGACAACAGTCAGAATTTTCTTATGACACAGATGGGATACTTCGATTTTGAGGACGACTATGTGTTCCAGAGCAGCGTCCGGTGAAGGAGGAGTTATTGCAGGAGGCACATCATTCTCAATTTGTGATACATTCAGATGGTACTCGTATGTATCGAGACCTAAAGCACTCCTATTGGTGGAACGACATGAAGAGAGATATTGCAGATTTTATTGCGAAGTGTTTAGTCTGTCAACAGGTGAAGGCTGAACACTAGAGACCAACAGGACTACTTCAGGAGATACCGGTACTGGAGTGGAAGTGGGATCATATTACGATAGATTTCGTTACCGGCTTACCTAGGACTCGGAAGGGTCATGATGCGATTTGGGTAATCATGGATCAGTTAACTAAATCTGCGCATTTCCTTTTGATACGTCAGATTGATTCGTTGGATCATTTGGCGGATTTGTACTGCAGAGAGATTGTTAGATTACATGGAGTTCCAGTGAGTATTATTTCAGATAGAGATCCGTGTTTTACTTCACGGTTCTGGCGGAGTCTGCAACAGACACTGGGTACGGAGCTTCACTTTAGTACAACATTTCATCCGTAGACAGATGGTCAGTCAGAGCGTACCATTCAAACTCTTGAGGACTTATTGTGAGCTTATGTTATGGATTTCGGCGGTAGTTGAGAGGATCACTTACATCTAGTGGAGTTCGCGTATAATAACAACTATCATTCTACTATTCAGATGGCTCCATTTGAGGCATTGTATGATAGACCATGTCGATCTCCGGTGCTGTGGGAGGAGGTTGGTGAGCGACAGCTATTGGGTCCACAGAGTATCCAGCAGGATGTTGAGCTTGTACGAGTTATCCAACGACGTATGTTAGAGACTCATGATCGACAGAAGAGTTATGCAAATCAGAGATGTCAACCGTTGGAGTTCTCTGTGGGCGATCATGTATTTTTACGAGTGTCACCCACGAAAGGGGTGAAGAGGTTCGGACTGAAGGGAAAGTTGACTCCACGCTATATTGGTCCATTTGAGATACTAGAGCGGATTGACGAGGTGGCATACCGCCTGGCATTACCGCCAACACTTGCTAGTGTACATAACGTATTTTATGTTTCTATGCTGCGAAAATATGTACCTCATCCTTCGCATGTTCTGAGGGAAGTACCTGTTCCTCTCTAGCCGGACGCATCTTATGAAGAGATTCCTGTGCATTCTTGACCATAAAGAGCGACAGTTGCGGAATAAAATCGTTCGACTTGTAAAAGTCAGATTGCAGCATCATACAGATGAGGAGGCTACATGGGAGATGGAGGATGTTATCCGAGCTTGATATCCCCATCTATTTGCTTGAGGTATGATTTCAATTTTCATAGTATTTCTGTATTGTAGTATGAAGATAACAAATTTGGGGATCAAAGTTTTGTTAGTGGGGGAGAATGTAAAATATGAGAACTATAGGGAGTTAATTGTAAACAATTTAACCCTAATTGGTAAGGATTATGAGGTTAATTGAAGTTAATTGGGTTTAATTAGATTTAATTAAGTAATTAGATTCAATAAATGGTTAATTGGGCAACCCAATTAACTAGTCCCGATTAAGATCCAATTAGCAACTTAGGGTTAATGGATTTAAAGGCTTATTGGATCCTAACCGACCAACCCGTTAACCAAACCCGCAATCCACTAACGGAACTCGATAAGAATGCTATAGTGGCTGCGATCCTCCATTCCCAACTCGTGACTTTTTCCTCTGTTTCCTCGCGATCTTCCACTGTTCGTCTCCTTCTTCCCCCGATCGCGTGACCATAGGGGCCTCTGCTGGTGTCGACGACGAGGGGAGTGGCCGGTGAGTAGGAGAGGCTCATTCCCTTGCCAGAGGTGGCGTGGTTCGGGCGGCGATCGACGACGCGGTGGAGGGGGAGGTGATTGACTACAATCGATAAGTGGTTGATTCCTAACTGGATTGCTTAAAGATTTCATTGGATTTTTTTGGGTGTTGAGGTGATTCATGCTTTACAACTTGGTGTGAAACCAATTTCCAGATCCATTTGGTTTTGGATTTTGGCCGAGAGGAGATTTGGAGCTTGATCGGTTGGGCGGCGACTTGATCGAGCTGAGCTAGGGCAAGGAGATCTAGGGTTCGACTCAATTTGAGGTAAACCTTTGAAACCGATTCTTGTAGGATTTAAATGTTGCCTTGATTCAATTTTTGGTTTGGAATTACCAATGCTTCTAATTGATGGTTCGGTTGATTTAGATTGTAGTTTTGGACTGATCTGATCGGTTGGGTGTGGTGGCTGTTGAAATCTATTGCTTGGGGATTTATGGGGCTAGCTATTGTGATTGTTATTAATCGATTAGATTGGATCTATTCAAGATCATTGTTGATAAGGTTGCTATGTAATTGGTAGTTGTTAGGTTTTGATTTAAATGGAATTGATTGGTCAGGTTGATTGGATCCTAATTAAGGTATGTTGAAGTGAATTTGGTTCTATTCAATTGGGTGTGCTTGGGTTGATTAAACAAGGGATTAATTGTATTAATTGATTAATGCTATTAATTAATTAATTAGTTAAACCCTGTTAATAACAACCAAATAGTTAGATTAGACTAACTTGAGTTAGGTTACTTGAATGGGGATTAAACAAACCCTTAAAAGTAGACTAGGGTTTTCTTGATAGGAAACTTTGATATGTTCTTGAACTTTGATGTGTCATGGCATTTAGGATGTTGTTACTCTTCTTGCAGGACCTTGAGTGATTCTGGGAGTTGATTTCTTTATATACGAGGATATTTCTGGGAGATTACGAGGATATTATTTATTGACTTGCGATATACCAGATGGGTAATCTCTATATTTGGTCAATACAGATCTATTCTATTTCCAGTGCATGTTTCCTTTTCTATTGTTGTTGATTAGTCTTTTGATCACATTGCTATTTCTGTTTGTGGATTAGACACTTATGTTACTCATGTTTTATACCATGCTTGCCCTTAATTCTTTTGATCTTGGATTATCAATTCTGTTGCATGAATCCTTTGATTTATGGGATTATTGTTCCTATCCTTGCTTATGTTAGATGTGATCATTAGAGGTTATTATCTTTTGTCTATGATACCTGTGATTATTAGGGCTTTATTACCTATGCATGTTGATTAGCATGGTAGATGTTGATTACTGTGGTTTGATCATCACATCATGATGTATGATGACGATTGGAAGCCACAATGTTGTGAGTCTATCGTTATGGATAGTTGGCTTGTAGTGGCATGCTTATATTAGGTGGTTATGATTCCCCTATTTTTCATCATGGTGATGGTGGCTGTATGGCCTGTACGCAGCCAGTCTGATGTATTGACCTTGACATCGGCGAGGGGTGGTACTATTTTCCATCATGGATGGCCTGTAGTACTCGGAGAGTATAGGAGTGATACTCAGGGACGAGTATTAGAGGACAGACATTGACAATAGGATGCCTGTAGCTATAGATGGCTACCTACTATTGGGTCACCATGCTACTTTATTGTAGGGCTGGATGTATGACCATTTGGATGTTGGACACCCTCAGTTTCATATAGACACATGAGTACTGGAGTGAGTGTAGGCAGCTGCATCATGCATATACTTGCATTGTATTGCGTGCTTGATACTATGTATTGGACTGTACATATATTGCATTGGAATGTGGATGTATACATGGCTGTTTATTGATTGATACATCGGTATGAAATGATCATTCATATGGATTGATGCATTTTATTAGATCCATTTTAGTATATATACTACCTGCAGAGTTATTATTGATCACATGTTGATTACTGTTATTGTTATAAACTTGTGCTCTTGATTATATACTTTGATCATGTACTGTCTTTTCTTATTATCTACTAAGTATCCTGTACTTACCTTTTAGACCCTGGGATTTTTCTATCTTCTTAGATATCATGTAGGAGATCACAGCTGATACCGAAGAGATCCTGCCAGTCATGTCATCTCACAGCAGAAGATATTTCTTATGTTTTTGTGTGTGGATGTATTAGTATAGAGTTGTGGCACTTTCTATTCTATCCTCTTTACTTTCGAGTTTATGATTCATATCGGTGTTTTGAGACTCTAGTATGTTTCTTATCCGTGATTTTATAGTCGTATCCATTTATGTTTCCGCATACGTAATTTCAGATTTTCTTTACTTTTCAAATTTATTCGTTGGTGGTTGTGTAGATTTAGATTTACATTGTTATGCATACGTTAGGATGTGTGAGTGGCCGAGTGAGTCACATTTCTATTGTTTAGTTGTACATAAATCCATATTATGTAGTATGGATAGGCCGTGTGAGCCTTTATGTATACATGTATTCATGGAAATTGTCATGGTTACTAGGGAGATGCTGTAGAAATTTTTCGGATGGCCGTCTCTCGGGGCGTGACAAAGAGTCCTTACTTCTAGAATTTTCTTTATTAAGAGGTCTTGTCTTTAGAACTTCCATATCTACATAGTACTATGAGTCAACCTTAATCTACCATGACTTCACTAACCAAGAGACCTACCCTCTAGGATTTCGTCAACCAAAAGTCTTTGCCGTTAAGACTTCATTATTTATCTAATGTCAGTCAACCCTGATTTATTATGACTTCCACTTGTTCAACCTTATATCAATTTTGACCTACCTTCCTTGACCTTCCAAGACATCGATTGGTCTATTCTTAGGTCAACTTTAATCCATTATAACTTTCTCTTGCCTAGTTAAGATCCATTTTGATTTGTTAGGAATTCTTCTTGCTTAGATTAGGTTCACTTTGACATATAAACACTTTCACATTTACTAACTTTTCTTTTATCGAGACATGTTGGACTTTCTCAACTACCAATTTTTAATCAATTTTAACTCACTTAGACTTCATCTCATATGAAGTATCCAATTAATTTTGACCAACTTTACACATCATATAAATATAACACATTGTCCTAACTTAACCACCTGAGTTAAACATATCTTTGACCAAGCATATAGCTAAACGTCAAAATATGTTAGTCTAACAAAACAAAGGTTACATTGAGTAAACATAAATTATTGATTTTATAATGAGTTAAATTTGTAAAATGTAACTCATAAAGTATTTAAACACACACAAAGATTATTTTGAAAAAAATATTGGCATTAATAATATATCCAATATTTCTTGATATATCTTACATTCAATGAGTTATCTTCATCATTTTCAACTGAGGTTGCAATGCTAGCTTGTTTTCAAAATATAGACAACAAATGTGAGTTGCATCAATTATAAATTAGAAATAAAAGTAGAAATTATGAAAAGAATAGAACCATAGATGGTGATATACTTGTATCAAATTACTTTAATGAAGAAGTGATCAAGAGTAGGGTAGATGAAGGTGGAATAGAGAAAAGAGCTAGGTGTTCTAATGTATTTAAGTTAGATAGTTTCACAAGGAAAAATATATTTTCCAAAATTTAAGAGTACTAATTTAAGCGCTCCTTGTAAGAACATTATATTTGAAATTTCCATTAGCAAAGACACTATTTAGAAAGGCATTTTATAGTACTTGATATACATTGTTACTTTGTTAATCGTAATATATGATATAACTTCTTGTTAGAACAATGATATCTCATTCCCTCTCTATGTTATTCTCTTCTACTTGGATGGGATTGGGCATAAATAATTAATATGTTCAACTTATATTTATTGGATGCTTAAATTTCACTTTCCTTTAGTTTCGATGATTTCAGACAAAAATGAAATAGAGGAATTAGATTAAAATAAATTCCTTTCTGATGCAGGAGAGGAGGATTCAAAGATTTTTATTATTAATTTTGATAATTTTTGAAGTTTTTAATATTTAGAGTAGTTTTGAAAAGTTTTATTTTTTATATTTTTAAGATTTTAAGTCTGTTTAAGATTTTTAGAATTTTGAGTCAAACTTTTTCTTAGGATTTTATATTTGAAGTCCGTTTAGGATTTTTAGGATTTCGAGTCTGTTAAGAATTTTTTTCTTTTTATTAGGATTTTTTTAGAGTTTGAGTCTATATAAACATCTTATGAGGTTATGTTTAGGAGAAGAAATTTTTGGTTTAATAATATTTTTGATAGAACCATTTATTTTTATCTCCTGATATTCTTCCGAATTAACAAGTTTTAGAAGATTATTTCTGACGTTCACAGTCGAACCAACGAATTCAATATTACTCGTAGGATAATCACTATCCCGTTCGGCGTTAGTTGGTATCAGAGCATTGCTCACAGGATAATTGCTATCTCGTCCGGCGTCAAGTTGTATCAGAGCTCTCAGATCCGATGGATCATCTTCATGGGAGTTATCGTGGTCGTAACAGGTAGGTTCCGGTAGAGGAAGTCTCACACCCTGATCGTAACAACTAAGACGAGATTCTTGATCTACAAAGACAAGTCACAAAGTTATCCTAGCGTCTAGTGGCACAAGATTGTAAAAGTCAGCTCTTAGATTCCATGGATTGTCGTTATGGTCGTGATCGTTGTTGTGGTCGTGATAGGCAGGTTTCGGTTGAGGAAGCCTCGCACCGTGATCATAGCACTTGAAACGAGATACTTCAAGATCTATAGAGACAAGTCACAAAGTTATTCCAACGTCTAGCGGTGTAAGATCTTAAAAGTCGTAAGTTCTTTTATTCTCCTTTTGAAAATTCATTAATTTCCAATCGAGGAGAGATGTCGAAGCACAAGTTTGGTTTCAAGAAATTCGAGATCAACTGCCCTACCACTTATAACTGCAAGAGAACGCTGACTTTGCAACACCTCTACGTTCCCTCTTCCTCCTACTACGGCAGAGACAATCATGAAGATGCGGACCTCGACAACATCGAATATGACCAGTTCTACTCTTCCGATCATCCAATCATAGGAGGCGATGGAGATGACAACAAGATTGAAATATTTGATGATCCAGTTTATGATGATGCTGACGAAGAGGAGATAGACCTAGATGAAGAGTTGATCGAAGACCAGAAGCCCACTTTGTCCGATGACAATCAACAACCTAGTTCATCTATCAATAAAGCACTAATCTTCATCGTCTCACCTTGCATTGATTAGGCATTCCAATTTATTTATCATGATAAAGACAAGACCGAGTCAACTGGTGAGCCAATACACGACAAGGATGAAGTTGTCGATAAAATAGTCGGTGATCCAATTCTTTATCTTAACGTCGATGTTGGCAAGTTGCTCAATCAAGCCCTTGTCAATGCTTCTGGATGCACCGACCCTTCCACTGCACGGGAGGCTTCTCCTTCAAAGAAAGCACCAAGCCTTGTCCATAACTTTATTGACCATTCAGATGATTTAGCTTCAACATCCATGATGCAGTAGTAAACAGATTTATCCAACGATATAAAAAATATAGATACTTCGATTGTAGTAGAAGGACAAGAGCAAATACAAACAGAGGTTTCAACTAACGGAACCAAAGAAATAGTAGATGATTGTAATTTGAATAAAGATATTCTCATGGATGAAGGAAAAAAAGGTAAGCCAGCTAGCTCATCAATAATATCCCCCTCTTTAGTACATATGCCTTGCCAATCTTTTTCTCAAACTCCATGTCAACTAATTTGCTAACTTCAATTATTGTAGTTGCTCCAATTTCTTTTTTGATATCCTGCAGAAGGATCTTGGAAGGCGGAGCTTTCCTTGATCATTGTGTTACTTGGGAGGTGGGTAGTGGCTCGTCGAATTCGCTAGGCCCAACTCTGGTAATCATGGGGAAGGTGGCGGTGACAAAGATGGTGGTGAGCGCTATGATTGTATGCACGGTAGCGGTGCTCGTTATGCATCACCGTATGCAAAGTTCTAGCATGCGATCACAAGTCATTACAATGTTCAAGGACCAAGCTACTTCACCTATCTAGAAGTTACAAAAAGTAGCAGATACGATGACAGTGGAGAGATGATGGTAGATTCTGTCGAATTGATGTCAAAGGATCTTCCTCCTGGATGACCACCTAATACTATTTTAAACTCGAGGACAAGTTCTTTCAACCTGGGGCAATTGATGTAAAAGGATTCAAAAACTTTATTATTTATTTGATAATTTTTATTTTTGAGTAGTTTTGAAAAGTTCTAATTTTTATATTTTTAGATTTTAAGTCCGTTTAAGAATTTTAGAATTTTGAGTCTGTTAAAAATTTTTCTTAGAATTTTATATTTGAAGTCCATTTAGGATTTTTAGGATTTTAAGTCTGTTTAAGAATTTTTCCTTTTTATTAGGAATTTTTCTTAGAGCTTGGGTCTATATAAATATCTTATGAGTTGATGTTTAGGAGAAGAAGTTTTCGATTTAATAATATTTTGACAGAGCCATTTATTTTCTTATCTTCTAATATTCTTCTGAATTAATAGGTTTTTAGAATATTATTTTTGACGTTCGCAGTTGAACCAACGGATTCAATATTGCTTGTAGGATAATCGCTATTCCGCCCGACATCACTTTCTCTTCTCTATTTTATTTGAATGACCTCTTCATTTTATTTCTCTTCTCTATTTTATTTGAATGATGTCTTCATTTCATTTTTCTTCTCTTCTATCTTATATCTATCCAAGTAAACTTAATATTAATCTAAATCTATTAGCTTAGGAGTAGAGATAAGTTAGTTTTGTCAAGTTGTGGATTATGAACCACGATCAGTTCTAAGCTCAAATTAACTAGATTGTATCTGATAGTTGTAGCTAGGCCGTTGTAAACTTTGGCTCAAAGATCATTCAATACTTCACTACAAAAATAATCAGCATCAGCAACGAAATTTTCTGTTGATATCAAACTTTAGCGGCTGTTTTTCTCGTCTCTAAAAATTTGATCGATGACATCATTTAATGGCGAAATTAATTTTCATCGTTAATTAGTAACGGAATATGTAATGTTCATCGCTAATCTTAGCGATAAAAATTTTAATCTGTCGATAAAATCGTAAACGGAATGCATTGTTCCATCTCTGATCTAGTGACAGATGTTTAATTTCATCGCTAACTTTAGCAACAGATTTAAATTTTCATCGTTAATTAGCGATAAAAATTTAAAAATTCCATCACAATTAACGATGGAAATTTAAAATTCCAAGGCTAATAGCTAGTAAAATTTTACATCTTCTTTCAGTTATCATAGTTTCCTATTTACATTTTCATAAATAGCCATAAATCATCATAGGTGATAGTTTTGATAATACATACAGTCCAACAACTTAAATAAACAACATTACAATCTCAAATTAATCCAATATCTGAGCCAATTCAATATCTTAAACAATCCAATCACGATACAAGTTAAACCAATACAATAACTTACAAATTCAATATTTTAAACCAATCTAATCACAACATATCAAATATAACAAATGAATACATTCAATATATCAAGTATCTCAAGTTAAATGAATTAAATC